>NW_024412412.1:82825-168628 GCF_014898765.1 Herpailurus yagouaroundi
GAGAGAGAGAGAGAGAGAGAGAGAGAGAGAGAATCCCAGTCCACGCTCAGTACAGAGCCGATGCAGGACTCGATCCCATAACCATGAGATCATGACCTGAACTGAAATCCAGAGTTGGACGCTCAGCCCACTAAGCCACGCAGGCGCCCCCCAAAACTATTTTTAAATGAGAAGAAACGGTGGGCAAGGCTGTTTTCTCTTTCCCCCGGCAGATTAATGACTACATGGCAACACAGCAGGCTAACCTTTTCAAATAGGAAGACATACGATTAGATGTCTTTCCGTGTTCTCTGCAGATCGTTGCTCTGAGCTTCTCAGAGCTTCTCTCTGCTTCCACAGGGGAGCCTCCAATTGGAGCCCGCACGATGCATATGCAGTCTGCAATCACTGTCCTCTGCTTCTACAGTCGACTTGCTCTCTGACGTGCTAATTAGCCTCCCTTTCAGTGTCTTGTATCCTGCTCAACCCTCAACGTTTTGTCCTTGCCAGGATCATCTCGCCCCACACCTTTCCTGGAGAATGGAGAAAGCGTTCGGAGTTCCTTGCTCCTATGCCAGAGGTCCCTGCGATCTGCCCCAGGTGTGGGGAGCCCCACGCCACCGCTCCCATGTCCTCCCAGAGGCTGATGATTTAATTAATTTGTTTTGAGGTCAGCGAACTTACTAATATTTCTCTCCAAGTAACAGATTGTTTGCTCCTGACTACTTGTTACTACTGAAATGGACCTCAAATTAGGGTCAGGAATCCCTAAGGTGAGATCTACTGGTCTCCAGTGAGCAAAAGGGAGGTTTAAGGAGTGGGGACGTCACACCTGATCTGTGTGCACCCGGTGTGGTCTGGACAGAAGACGCCTGGTCCACCTGCTCAGGATAACTTGTTGCTCAATCTCTACTCACCGTATGTATGTACTTTCTTCTTCAGAGGACTAACTAAATGACATGCAAACCACACTGACATGCTTTTCCAAAATCAGCTTCCCTCCCTCCCCTGGAAAGTTGCACTTCCTGACTGAGATCCTCTGGTGACATTTGTGCGTGGCATCAGCATGGGTATTGCCCGAGGACGGTGGTGACAGGAAGGAGAAGCGTGACGTCCAGGAGCTCAGCACGCACCAGACTCTGCTCTAAGTCTGAAGACAAGGGACTGCAGCCCACAAGATTGCTGCGGGGGGCTCCACCATTACCCCTGTTTTACAGAAGAGGAAACCGAGGCACAGGTGTTTTGGGACCAGGGCAACAACAGCTGTGACTTGAACCTCGGCAGCCTGAACGACTGCCCTCGTCACAGGTGATATCTGCTGACGGGAAGTTAGAAGCTATAGGGTGATCCCACAATTCAACAGGGCAGCGGTTAGACATCGAACTGGAGGCAGGCTCACCCAACAGTCGGGCCTCCTGCTGCCCATCGTCCGCTGTAAATCTCCGCTCAGTCAAGCCTTCGTGCACCGGTGACCTGTGGTTTCAGTCCCTCGGGCTTAGAGAACAGGAGCCCATTGGGAACAAAACAGAGTTGTACTTCCTCACAGAGGTTGTGGTCCACCTGGGAGACGTGGACTGTGACCACGGGGCCGCACTCAGAAACAAAAGGTCATAGGTAAGACAGTCATGGAAAGCGAAGTGTCTGTGGCCAGCCCACTCTGGGGGTGAGCTTCTACAGTGTTCTTGTGCTGCAGCCCCGGGCCTTATTTGAGAACCGTGTGGCACCAACAGGAAACAGAGAAGCTTGCAGATGTGGAGCAGACAGTGCAGGTGGGGCAGGGTGGGTGCCCAGCAAAGTCTGGCCAGCGAATCTGCAGGGGAGGTGCAGGTCCGTCACGGCAGAAATCGTTACACTAGAGGGGCGCGTGGGTGGCTCAGTCCAACTCTTTTTTTTTTTTAATGTTTTTATTTATTTTTGAAGGAGAGACAGACAGAGCATGAGCGGGGGAGGAGCAGAGAGAGAGGGAGACACAGAATCCGAAGCAGGCTGCAGGCTCTGAGCTGTCAGCACAGAGCCCGATGTGGGGCTCAAACTCACGAACTGTGAGATCATGACCTGAGCTGAAGTCAGACGCCTAACCGACTGAGCCACCCAGGCACCCCTCAGTCCAACTCTTTAAGTGTCCAACTCTTGGTTTCGGCTCAGGTCACGATCTCACGGCTTGTGAATTTGAGCCCTGTATTGGGCTCTGCGATGACGGTGTGGAGCCTACTTGGGATTCTCTCTCTCCCTGTCTCTCTGCCCCTCTCTTGCTCTCTCTCTCTCTCAAAATAAATAAACAAAAAAATAAAATAAATAAAAAAAATCATCATGCTAGAAATGGCCCAGGACACGTCCACCTGTGCGGGACCACTGTTCTCATGAAGGGCAGCAACCCAGCTGCGGTCGGCAGGATATGGGCCCCAAAGATGTCCAAATCCTAATCCCCGGAAACGGTGATATGTTGGGTCATACTGCAAAAGAAATTCAAGACATTCTGGCTGCTAGTCAGCTGACCGGAGGTGGAGGGTTAGCCTGGGTTATCCAGGTGGGCCTGAAAGAACCACAGGGTCCTCTGAGCAGAAGGTGAGAGAGGCATGGCTAGTCACTGCTGGCCCTGTGGGGAAAGGGTTCCAGGAGCCGAGGAACACAAGCAGCTCCAGAAGCTGGAAAAGGCAGGGAATTAAATTCTCCTCAAAGGAACACAGCTCAGCAAGGCCCCTTTCAGCCTCTGAGCTCCAGAACGATCCAACAACAAATGTGTATTGTTTCAAGCCGTTAGTTTATGATAATTTTGTTTCAGCCGCAATAAGAAACCAATACCACCATTCGGTGGATTTTTCATCCTGAATGTTCACTCATGGCATTGATTTTTACGTGAAGCAATAGTTTTTTTTAAAAATTTTTTTTTTAACGTTTTTATTTATTTTGGGGACAGAGAGAGACAGAGCATGAATGGGGGAGGGGCAGAGAGAGAGGGAGACACAGAATCAGAAACAGGCTCCAGTCTCTGAGCCATCAGCCCAGAGCCTGACGCGGGGCTTGAACTCCCGGACCGTGAGATCGTGACCTGGCTGAAGTCGGACGCTTAACCGACTGCGCCACCCAGGCGCCCCTGAAGCAATAGTTTTAAAAATGCAGCTACGATAGCTCTAATCCTTTTGGGACCGACAAGCCCCTCTGCACACCCATGGTCGTCTCGTGTTCTGCTGCAGGAAACTACCACATGCTTTCGACAGCATGGCTCCATTACCTCACGGCTCTGCAGGTCAGGGTCCGAAAACTAAGGTGTTGACAGGGGTTCCTCGTGGCACCCCTCAAGGAGAATCTGCTTCCTTTGGTCTCCCAGCGTCCAGACTCAGTCCCCATCACGGCCCCTTTCTCTGTCTGCAAAGCAGCATCAGGGCAGCTCCTGGCCTCCCAGGCTCCCATCCTCCTCCTGGAGCTCTTAGTCTAGTGCAAACACACTCACAGGAAAGCCCTGAATGCTTGATTTTAGGGATGAGGAATCAGAGGCCCCGGTGAAGCAACTTGCCTAAAGCAGCAACTCTGAGGGGCGATTCAGGGCACGCTGAACTTTGCCGGCGTCTGCACGAGGGACCTGGGCTGGCCTTAAGATTGTGTGTGTGTGAGCGTGCAACTGTGTGCATGGTGTGTGAGCACAAGTGTGGCACGGGCAAGTGTCAGTGTGTGAGGAGCGTGAGCACGTTTGAGTTTAACCAACTTTGGCATCAGAGTCACTGCTCCATTAAGCTTCGTTTAGTCCCAACTGATCTCAGAATCCCAGAAAGAACCAAGAGCAGTGATGTTTGCATCGTGGTTTGTGTCTGGGTAAGTGGAACAGCCAGGAGCTGCTGTCTTCCGGGCCTCCGCCCTGGTCCTCCAGCGGCCCTGGAAAACAACCCCCACCTAGCACGGAGCTCACCCTGGAAGAGGGGGAGAAGCCTGTGGGCCGGCCCTCGCTCAGTCAGAGCTCATTGTTCAGCACCTGCTGCTGACCAGGCGTCGGGCCTGCAGGGATGAACAGTGTGGCTCTGGCCCCTGGGGCGCTCGCAGAGGCCCAGCGAGAAGCACAGCTCACCGTGGTAAGGAATAATGGCAGGAACCCGCCTCGGGAAGACCTTGGTCTCGGCTGACACCCACCAGGCGTCAACGTCAGCCCACGCTGGCCCAAGGTTTTCTCCTCAGTAATAGTTTCTGCCACGATTGAAAAGAAAACCATCTTCCGCGGGTGAACCTGTCAGCGCCCTGAAAGAAAACCCTGAGTCAAACATCGTCTGCTTCAACCACCTGCTAGTTTGTCTTGCATCACAGAAGCAGAGGTGTGCTGATGGGGTAGGGTCTCCTTGGGGCTTGCCCTGTGTGGGCTGCCATCCCTCGGGGACAGGTGAGGGAGGTTTGCCTCCGAAAGCCCATCGTTCCCACTAACCTCTTTAGCTCAGGCCCAACAGCTGTGCAGGGGTGGGGCCACCAAGGCCACAACAGGCGTGAACTGCGCAGGCCTGCGGGCAAATATACAGAGTCCTGGGGCTACAGGGGCTAAGACGCACCTGACTTCGCGAGGAGCTGCCTGTCTGGCTTCCGTCCTGGCAGGTAAGGAGGCTGAGTGTCCTCATTCCTGCTCTTCTGCATCAGGGCATCGAGGTCACGGGATGAATCACAGCCCCAACGGTGGAGATACAGGTAGGTCAGACTCACATTTCAGGGACAGGAGGCTTCGCGGGAACCAACAGTGGTGGGGACCTGCGTGTTCTGACAAACGGCTGGAGGCTCAGTGGGGATGCAGGCCTGGGGCGAGGGCCTGGGGCTACGCCTCTCCCTCTAAGGCGGGTCCTCACAGTGAAGACCGTTTGGGGAGGGGAAGAGGAGCCATTCTGAGACAGGCCACACCTTTTCCTTCTTCTTAACAAGGCCTCCTCGGTGGAGGCAGGGGAGCCAGAGCCTGACCCGCCGGCTCCCTGCAGCTCCTCTCGCCACACTTGGTCTAACCCTGGGTGGGGAGAAAACAAAACCCAGAAGGTCTTATGAAGGTCACGGACTCACTGGAAACCTAGGACCTGGTCGTAAAGCCACAGAACATTCCCTGCCTCCCACACCTACGGCCGCATTGGGAGGGCTCCGGTAGGATTACTGTGGAAACAGTAAGCAAGCCCCCTGTGTGTCCGCACATCATCGATAAGGAGACCCACTGTCCTTCCATAATATTCATGAACCTGTTGTCCTGGATCGGCAGGTCTTTGTCTTACAGCTAACGAATGTGTTATTCAGGCTGTCTCACCTCTGCTCTCACTGTTCCCAGCCCAGGGGACCACACTGCCCCCTGGGTTTCCAAAAGCCTGCCCACACCTGTGTGAATAGTCCCCTTATTAAGACCTCTTTAAGGGGCGCCTGGGTGGCTCAGTCGGTTGAGCGTCCGACTTCGGCTCAGGTCATGATCTCGTGGTCCGTGAGTTCGAGCCCCACGTCGGGCTCTGTGCTGACAGCTCAGAGCCTGGAGCCTGTTTCAGATTCTGTGTCTCCCTCTCTCTCTGACCCTCCCCCGTTCATGCTGTCTCTCTCTGTTTCAAAAATAAGTAAACATTAAAAAAAAAAAAAAAGACCTCTTTACCGTAATTTGAATGTTCTGTCGGTTTCCTATTGGGATCCTGATCGACACACTTGAAAAGGTAGAGATCAAACATGTAACATTGATCTCTCCCCATTCCCCCTGGCAAAATCAACATGCCTTGTAGTTGCCCAGAGACACATGTGGTGTTCTGTATCTTAACCCGGACGGCGTAAATCCGAGAAGTTTCGCTGTGCTCTCTCCCTCTCTGTCCTCTTCTTGGGAGAATAGAGCACAAAAGTCAAAGCCATGGGCTATGGTAATTAGGACCTCTAGAAGGTGGCAGGCCACCGAGAATTCTTGTTTGCCACGCTCCTGGCATAGCCCTGCCATTGAATTTGATTTTTTTCTTATTTTTGCACTTCTCTTAACCAAAATGCTGTCTGAAAAGCTTCTACCATTTTCCTACTACCGCGGTGGGAAGGACTCTGGAGATGGACAAGGGGTCCAGAGCACAGGGGTCATTTCATAGTTTTCTCTCAGAAGCTGGATTCATTGTATGTGTGACCCCATTTGCTGGAAAAGTCCTCCTGTTTGCTCTCAGAAACCAGCACTGCTGGTATGGGGCAAACGCTGTGCACGCCCACGGCAGTGTCTACAGAGCAGACCCAGCGGCATTTGGGTGTTGTTCTTGTTTAAAAAATTTTTTTTAATGTTTGTTCATTTTTGAGAGATACCGAGTGCGAGCAGGAGAGGGGCAGAGAGAGAGGGAGACACAGAATGTGAAGTCGGCTCCAGGCTCTGAGCTGTCAGCCCAGAGCCCCACGTGGGGCTCGAACCCACGAGCTGTGAGATCATGACCTGAGCCGAAGTCGGACGCTTAACTGACTGAGCCACCCAGGTGCCCCTGGTGGTATTTTTCTTGTGTGCACAGTTTGGTACCCACACTGGGCCTCGTTCCAGGATGTGGTGACCGTCTGAGTCTGCAAACTTGGTTCCTCCTTCACCTCCTCCGCTTCATGAATGTTCATGGCTCAGTGGCCTACACCAGACTCTGCTGTGTCCCTGTAGATGGTCAGATAAGTGAATACAACTTGTCCAGGCTTCAGAGAGCCTCCAGGTCAGATGGCACCAGCACTGCTCTTCAAGCTGCACCGTCCCTTTGGGAATGTGGGGAAGCATGAGCTTTGCCCAGATTTTTCTGATTCAAACCCATCAACTGCTTTCAGTGGTTTTACTTACTGATTGAAAGCCCAGTCGCTCAGAGTTTGGAGGCTTAAGGAAATAACAGATCTAGGCGGGGGTTTCCAAATCTGGCTACCCAGAATCAACTGGGAAGACTTCTCACCGTACAAGAAGGCAGGTTTGAGCACAAAGTAAAGATAATTTTATGGGGATGGGATTAGCAGCTTTACTGAATTCTGGGTAATCATCATGGATACAGCCTAGCATATGTGGGAACCATCTATCCACACCAGCAACCAAAACCATACTGTGTATTAGAATTTCCTAAGTGGCTTGCTCATAAGCAAATGCCCACACCTCAGCCTCAGAAATTGAGTAGCCACGGTGGTGCCTTGGAATCTGCATTTTATTTTATTTTATTTTTTTATTTTAGAGTACTCGAGCAGGGGAGAGGGGCACAGAGAGAAAGAGAGAGAGAATATCACAGGATTGATCCCATGACCTTGACATCATGACTGAGCTGAAATCAAGAGTCAGACACTCAACTGATTGAGCCACCCAGGTGCCCCGTGGGAATCTGCATTTTAAATAAGCACAACCGATGAATAATGTAGGCAGTCTAAGGGCCGCATGTAGAGAAACACTGATGCAGAGGATTCCTACAGCATGGGAACACAGTTAGTGGCTTTCGTGCCACCTGCCTGGGGCTTTGGGAGTCATGGCTTCCTACTTCCGAAGGTGACTGTTTCCTTCAGAATTATCTGAGGCTTAAAGATAGGGCTTTGTTTACAAACAAAAGTGGTGGGGCACTTGGGTGGCTCAGTTGGTTGAGTGTCTCTCTCTCTCTCTTTTTTTAAGTGTTTATTTTGAAAGAGATGAGTGCGAGTGGGGCAGGGGCAGAGAGAGAGAGAGAGAGAGAGAGAGAGAGAGAGAGAATTCTAAGCAGGCTCTGCCCATGCCAGCACAGAGCCAGATGTGGGAGTTGAACTCACAAATTGTAAGATGATGTCATGAGCCGAAATCAAGAGCCAGAGGCTTTACTGACTGAGTCCTGAGTGTCCAACTCTTGATTTTTGGCTCAGGTCATGATCTCACAGTTCGTGGGATTGAGCCCTGCGTTGGGCTCTGCACTGACAGTGCTGAGTCTGCTTGGGATTCTCTCTCTCTCTCTCTCTCTCTTTCTCTCAAAATAAACAAACATTAAAAAAAATAAAAACAGTAGTTGTTTGAGTGGTGGAATTATGAGTGGCCTGAAATGTTTCTTGATGCTCATAAGCTTTTTTCCCCTATTTTCATCCATTTGTTGTTTCAATAAATATTAAGCCTATAATCTATCTATTGTTTCAGTATAATAATAGTGATAATTTTAAAATATGATAATTAAACAGGAATAGAACAGAAAAACGTGCTTCCTTTCTAAGCAACAGTTTTGGAAAGGAATTCTTGCCTGTTTTGTAGAGTTTGGCTTTCAGCTTCTCCACAGAACTTAACACTGTATGTTATGTCCACTTCCCAAGAGCAAGCTGAGACATTAATGTTTTCAGATGCACTATCTCTTTCGTGAGCCCACAAGGCATGTCTTTCTGCTTTGCCTCCTGTCCCCCTCCAGTCGTCTTCTCCATCACCTCTTAGTGTTCATGCTTCTCCTTCCCCATCCTTTGCTCACCTGGAATTTCAGGAGAATCCAGGGAAAGCTTCATGCTACCGTGGTAGCAAATTACTGCCTTACTTTGATGGGATTAAGTGTATTTTACTTATTTTTTGAGACTTACCTGACAATGTGTGTTTCAGGTGCGCCGCACGGTGATTCGGTGTTTGCGCCTATCGTGAAGCAATCAGCACCGTAGTGTATTTCTGTCCATCACCACATAGACACAAATTCTTTTTTCCTGTGACGAGTACTTTTAAGATCTACTCTCTCCGCAACTTTCACACGTGGAGCATGGTGTGATTGCCTAGAGGCCCTGTGCTGCACATGACACCCCAAGACTTATTTTATAACAAAGTTTGCAGTTCTTGACCCCCCTCACCTCACCCACGTGCATCTGGCAACCACGAATCTGTTCTGTTTCTGTAAGTTTATTTTGTTTTCTAGATTCCATGTATGTGTCTTTGTGTGACTTTACTTCACTTAGCATAACGCCCTTAAGGTCCATTCACATTTTAGCAAATAGTAAGATCTCGTTCTTCTTGCCGAATGATATTCCGTTGTGTCTGCACATGCTTCGTATCCCCTTTATCCATTTGTCAACATACAACGAGCTTGCTCTTGTGTCTTGGCTATTTAAATAATGTAGCGATGAATGTGGAGGTGCATATTACCTTCTTGCGTTAGTGTTTTTGCATCCTTTGGATCGGTGCTCAGGAGTGGAGTTGCTGGATCGCAGGGTAGTTCTATTGTTAATTTTTTGAGGAGCCTCCATACTGTTTTCCATGGTGGCCGTACCAGTGTACGTTCCCACCAGCAGTGCAAGACGGTTCTTCTTTCTCCACATCCTCGCCAACTGTTGTTATTTCTTGTCTTTTTGGTAATAGCCGTTCCAAAGGTGTGAGGTTGTATCTGTGGTTTTGATTGGCATTTCCCTGATGAGTGATGTTGAGCATCTTTTCAAGTGTCTGTTGGCTACCTGTATGTCTTCTTTGGAAAAATGTCTATTCAGATCCTTCACCCATATTTTTTAACTCAGACTTTTTTTTTTTTTTTTTTGAGTTGTGTGAGTTCTTTATATATTTTGGTTCCTAACCCCTTATCAATTGGATGATTTATGAACATTTTTTCCTGTTTGGTAAATCGCTTTTGATTTTATTGATGTTTTCCTTTGCTGTGCAGAAGTTCTTTAGTTTGATGTAGTTCCGTTTGTTGAATTTGGCTTTCTGCCTATGGTTTCATCTAGGGGTTTTGTGGTTTCAGGTCCAATGTTCACCTCTTTAATCCACTAAGTTAATTTTTGTGTATGGTGTAAGAGAATGGCCCAGTTTTCAGTACCATTTGTTAAAGAGACTGTCCTTTCTCCATTTTGTACTCTTGGCTTCTTTGTCTTAAACTAATCAACCTTGTATATGTGGCTTTTATTTCTAGGTTTTCTGTTCCACTGACCTACATGTCTGTGTTTATGCCAATATCCTACTATTTTTTTTAAGTTTCTTTTTTTAAGAGGGGGAGACAGCAAGAGAGAGAGAACACGAGGAGGGGAAGAGAGAGGGAGAGACAGAATTCCAAGCAGACTTCACACTGTCAGCACAGAACCCAATGTGGGGCTTGAACTGATGAACTGTGAGATCATGACCTGAGCTGAGATCAGGAGTTGGATGCTCAGCTGACTGTGACACCCAGGCACCCCTATCCTACTGTTAGGATTACTGTAGCTTTGTAATATAGTTTGAAATCAGGAAGCATGATGCCTCCAGCTTTGTTCCTCTTCCTCAGGATTGCTTTGGGAAATTAACGTTCTACAGTTCTATATAAGAAGTCAGGAGAACACTGTCTTAGTCCATTGAGGCTACTATAACAAAATGCCACAGACTAAGTGGCTTATCAACAACAGAAATTTACTTCTTCTAGTTCCAGAGGCTGGGCAGTCCAAGATCAAAGTGCCAGCATGGTCATCTGGTGCCCTCTTCCTGGTCCATGGCCAGCACCTTCTTTCTCTGTCCTCACATGGCAGAAGGGAGCTCTCTGGAGCCTATTTTATAAGACGCTAAGTCAGTTCCTGAGAGCCCTACCCTCATGGCTTAAGCACATTCCAAAGGCCTCACCTTTGGAAGTCCCATTACATTGAGCATTAGGACTTCAACACCGGAATTTGAGGGGACACAGACATTCAGACTATAGGGATGTCTAACTTTATCAAGTAAATAAGGAACAGCATCTGTAAATATCTTCTTTTATCCACACTCCTGATGTGTTCTTTCAGTTATATTGTCAGATCAATAGAATCTTTTGGCCTGGAATGAAAACCTGTATATTTAACATTGTTTATATGAGAAATGTGTTCCATTCATTTATTCACTCATTCATTCATTCAACAAGTATCTCTTAGGTGTCTACTCCTGACCAGCCACTGCCCTAAGAGCTTGGGATGCATCCATGAACAAAAGAGACCAACATTTCTGCCCTGGTAAAGCTTTCATCTTAGGGGCAGTTAGGAAGTAGAACACACAGTATATTAAACGGTGAAAAAATAGGGCAGTGGGGGTGGTTCTGAGTAAGGGGAGGTTGTGCTTGTAACTGAAATACTAAGGGTAGGTCTAATGAGGAGGTGACATTTGAACTAAGATGTGATAAGGGGAGGGAGCCATTCTTTGTAAATGTAGGACACTCACAGGGTACAGTGCCCTCCAGCTGCGAAGTACCTATTCTCCAGACTTTTCCACTAAGCTGCAGTTTTTGTAAGACATGGTGTGGACACTGTCTACAGGGCAATTTTCTTTCCATCCCAGGATCACAAAAAGTAAAACAAGAGGGCACTTCACTTGTAAAAGCAGAAATTGCTGTAAATCTATGTTTCCTTCTTTTAGAGTTTGATTGGTGTAGACATATGTTTGCATAATTGTCCTTCAGTCAAAGAAGAGACATCTGTACAAAATAAATTTTTTCCTCTCAAGATTTTTCTTTAAAACACATGCCATTTTCCATGGAAACACTGAGGCTGTCTGGCTGATCATGCTAACAGAATATTTTCTACCTGTGCAATTTTTCTCCTGGTAGGGAGAGATAGTATCTTGAAATAGTAATCTTCCTGACCTGCATTTACTCACTTCCTTGTACGTGACTTGGCACTACTAGGATAGAATATCCACATTGCCTTAAAAATATGCAGAACTGAAAGGCAGAACAAAGTTTAAATGTTCAATTTCTTTTGCTGCAGCCACTCAACATGAGTCCATGTAATCAACATACAAAAATGAAGGTCTTTAGACTTCGACATATCATTTGAGCAACTTTATTGAGTCACTTTAGCAGAGTGGCCATGCTGATCCTTTGGAATTTCCATGAGTAACTGTCTACATGTTACTCATGGATCATAGAGCAGAAAGACCCTGCCTATGCTTAAGTCTCACCAAGGTCCAACCAAATGACCACACCTGTGACCTCCAATTACCATGGCCTAGGACATGTGGAAGTATCGTCTCCAATAAGAGAGGGCAAAGCATTTTACAATCTGGTGGGTAACAGTAATTTAGAAGAAAAATGCTCCCAACCCCCAGGCTTGGGTGGGACTAGAAAATACCCATCTGGAATTTGGTTGAAGACAACACATGATTTTGGTCCTGAAATTTCTCTGCCTTTTAAAATCCTCGCAGGCAAGTTCACAGATAATTCTTTTAGATTCAGGTTGAAACATTGACATTTTAATTGTCCTTTATCTTCTTTTAAGGTGGCCTTTAGAAGATTTTATTTTATTTTATTTTATTTTATTTTATTTAAAAAAAAATTTTTTTTTAAGTTTATTTATTTTTGAGACAGAGACACAGCATGAATGGGGGAGGGTCAGAGAGAAGGAGACACAGAATCTGAAACAGGCTCCAGGCTCTGAGCTGTCAGCACAGAGCCCGACGCGGGGCTCGAACTCACAGACTGAGAGATCATGACCTGAGCCAAAGTCGGACGCTTAACTGACTGAGCCACCCAGGCACCCCTATTTTATTTTTTTAAAGTTCGTTTATCTTTGAGACAGAGGGAGACAGAACACGAGTGAGGGAGGGGCAGAGAGAGAGAGAGAGAGAGAGAGAGAGAGAGAGAGGGAGGGAGACACAGAATCTGAAACAGGCTCCAGGCTCTGAGCTGTCTGCACAGAGCCCGATATGGGGCTTGAACCCATGAACGGTGAGATCATGACCTGAAGTCTGATTCTTAACTGACTGAGCCACCCGGCTTTAAAAAAAACCTCTCCTGTGGATTCCCTACACTTGTAGTAATATGAGATTGTCCCCTCTATTACTCCATGCAAATCTCCCCATCAATGGGGTGGGGTATAAACACTCTTCAGAGATGCAGTTAATCATCACATTCCCTTTGTACTTGCTTAACTGAGCTAGTTAGCGTCTCTAATTTTGTATAAGTCAACTTTCCAAGTTCTTCTCTTTAGTTTCGATATGTCTCAAACTTTTTTCATGATCTGTATAAAATACACAATTGGGACTGGGTACCCTGCCTGAATGTGTTCCTGGTTTCGGCATTTGCCTTTCTTTACTTTAGTCCATCCAGACGTAGTAGAGAATTTCTCCTAGGAAGAATGTTTTCAAGAATGGGGTTACAAGTAGTTGCATGTTGTACTTGACATAGTCCTAACCTATTAGGCTTTCAGTGGTTCTACACCCACCAGTGGCTTGTACCACTTGTATCACCCCAGGTTTTATGTTGGAGTAAAAGTAAAGAGCATTTGTAGGGAAATTGAGGAAAAAATGTTGGTATGTTTTGCTGTGTTTTACTTCACCTATCCTTGGGGGTGGTTTGGCACTTCTGCTCTCTGGGTCAGCACATGGAGCAGAGGTAAAACATAAGGCTGTCACCACACCAGGAGGTGCCTCCCTTGTTTACAATTAGCCAGGGTGCACTGAACTTGGTTGTTTTTAAACATGTGTCCTGGTGTATACAGAAACCAATTCTGTACCTTCTACAGACCGACTGTCCAGGCCGCCGTTGGCTTTCACCAACTTGGTCCTAAGGACACAGAGCCACTATTGACATGAATCTTTTTTCCTTCCTGTCTTTCCATCCTCACTTCAGATGAAGCTGAGGTCTCTATCAGAACATGGAAGCTAAATTTCTGCGTTCCCTTCTCTTTTCCGTGTGTCCTAGACATTTTCTCCTGAAAGACAGGAATCACTTGGGATGACCTTTCCCCCATTCAATTCCACTTTCTTTTTCTACGTTAGTTGGATTTGCTTTAACTTCATTTTCTCCCAGACATTATTGGTAGAACGATTGATGTAGCCATCAATCACTTCATTTTATTGCTTATAACCACACTAGAATTAATTTTTCAAAATTATGTAACACATTATCATAATGACTTAGTAAAGCCCAGGTGCATTAAAAATACCGCTTCCCTAAACGTTGTTTTTAATTCAATCAAAAGAGCAGTAAACTTCTGACAAAATTTCTTGGAAATTTGAGGGTACAACTAGTGACCCTCACCAGAAACTTGGAAAAGTCACAATGACTGGACAATCTGACACTTATAAACACTCTTATCAGAATGTGCTGGAATGAGGTCTCATTAAGAAATGGGAAATAGCAATAGCTACCAGTTTTCAATAGGCATAGACCCAGAGGTGAGAGGTGTGCTGGAGCTGGCTGACATTGCTTGTCGGACTTGACCAAGTGCCTCTCTTCCCTCATTATTCAATGACCTCACACTGGTAGCTTGAAATTTGTCATCGTGAGAGTGAGTGTTCACCCCGTAAAAATCAGCAAACACTACCAACCAGAGCTTCTATCCCCGCTTCTCTGAAAAGATGGTTTGCCCGCACACCAGAGGACCTCTCCCGTTCGGCTACAAGGGTCATGATTTTTCAGAACTCTATAATCTTCACAGCCTGTGCTGTTCATAGTGACAACTTCACCCGATTCTTTTGTGATAGTCCTTGGAGCTCCTCTTCCCGTAGGGCCGAGGAGTTCACTCACATTATCCCATGTGGTTGATTTTTTTTTTCTTGGCTTCCCTGACCCCCACCCCTTCCAGTGTCTAACCAGTTGCACGGTTCCCTCACCAACCCTCTGTACAAATAGCCAGCAGTGCTCAGCTCCTCTCTGTTGACAGGTGAACTCCCATGTCCCATAGCTTCCTGCTGGGCCACCAGTGTTGCTCTGCTCCTGTCTCTCTCCTTAGGGAAGGCTCCCCTTAATACACTTTGCTTGTCCATTACTCTGGGGCTATGCCATTCCAGGAGGATATGGTCAGTCATCGCTTCCCCTTATTAGGCGGAGGGACGGAGTAATAACAGGCAAGAGAACAAGGTGACCTAAGGAGACTGGAAATCTGTCGCAGTTGGGGATCCAGCCCAAAGATGATGATGTTATAAGGGTGCAGGCACCTCAGCCACCAAGATCAACCCACGGTGGTCTAGCATTTGGACGTAGGAAGAAGGATCTAGGAATTTCAGGCTCAGCTGACAACAGACACAGAGACCCATCTGTTGTGTCGGGGAAAGAAGCCATTTTTGCAGTGGGATGCTTGATTCCGGTGCGCAGGCTGCAGCCGCTACATCAGCTGCATGTGAGTCCTAAAGACATGGGCCTTGTCTGTCAGGAGGGACTCGGCTCCCTGGCCAAGGTGTCTCTCCATTTTAGCAATGTGTTGTTCATTTATTTCATCGTTTGGATCTCATGTAGAGCAATATGGAGCCAAAACCAGCACAGGCTGCTGTGGAAATAAAGATGACCAGGGAACATCGCTACAACGTTTGGAGTGACTCTGAAGGCTGGACTGTTCTAGTGTTTCAGCAATAGTGGCCTTGTTTAGATTGAAGAATTCCAGCTGTGACTGGTAGCCAGTCTGTCACTCCTCTGTCTCCCCTCTCTGCAGAAGGTGAGATTTGCAGGCTTCCAACAAGCGTGGGAGACTTGAGTCCTTGTCTTCAGAGAGCTTATGGTCTTGATGAAGAACTGAGGGTTTTTGTTGTTTTTTAAGTCTGAGGCAGGGCTGGCTTGGGACTTGAGTAACTGAAGGAAGTTGCAAGATACTAGGGTTGTCTAGTGAATGGTAAGGATAATCTGTACCCGGGGCCTGCTCGGGAAGGTCCTTCCCAGGGATGGTAGAAAAGCAGTTACTAGATTAGACCAGAATCCAACCCTGGCTCCACTCCAGCCTCCCTGTAGGGTCCTGACAACGTGCTTAGCTTTCTGGGAGCTTCAGGAGTCTCCTCTCCAAGACATGATAGTAATAGGATTGACCTTGCAGGTTATTTTGAGCCCACGTCAAGCAGAGCATTTGGCACAGAGCCGGGTGTGTAGTGAGTGCTAAGTAAATGTTAACCACCAAGAGCGTCATTATCAGTGTTGTTTCTACATCCAAGTCTCTTGGAACAGGGTCACGTAAACAAGCCAAGAACCATGTGGGACCCCGTGCAGATGTGCCCTTCAAGCTGTGGATAAAGTTTCAAGTTCCCAGAACTGGGAGGTACTTAGAGATCTGCATTCTTATTTCTAGGTTGGAGTAACTGCTCTCCAGGATTTACCATTAGAGGAAAGTGAGTGTCTCCAAGAGACGTTACAAAAAACATTGCCCTGTTGGATTCCTTACTCAGCTATGAAATGGTTTTTCATCTCTCACCTACCGAAGTGAATTTTAGTATCCTCTTTGGACTCTCCTCGGTTACCAGGATTTCTTTGTACATATGACCCCCATCAACATTTTTCCCTATTTGTGCAACTGCTTTGACCCCTCCTTGGGTTTGACATCTTGGTGTTGCTCTTTAATCGTTCTCAAATATACTTCCTGCCTCACAAATCACAGAACATAAGCTCCCAGAGGTCACGGAAGGTCTCCACATTTTCTGCATTTCCCGCATTTCCCACAACTTTTAATATGATTCTGGGTATGGGGTAAGCACTCAATGCAGTTGTTGGTTTGATTTTTTTTTTTTATTATTCAATATGTTGGGTAAGATTTGACTAGGAATATGTTAGAAATGTTCTTCCCAAAGTAAAAAAAAAAATACATACTGGTCTGTTGAGGTATACCAGAGTGAAATGGGAAATCAGATTTAACATATTCATATTCTTGCCCCAAACGACACCAAACATTTCCATAGTCCCAGAAAGCTGCCTCTGTCACTTCCCTTAGTCCCAAAGTCACTGCTGATGGGGTTTCTATCCTCACAGGTTACTTCTGCCTATTCTAGAATTTCATGTGAATGAATCCTGTAAAGCATACAGTATATACTTTTTTGTGTCTGTATTCTTTTCACTAAGATAATATTCTTGCTAATCACCTGTTTTGTTGCATCTATCAGTACTACATTGTTTTTTATATTGGGGTGTAGTATTCCATTGTTTGAATACACCACAGTTAATACACTCTCCTGTGGATAGATCTCTAGGACGTTCCGCTGACTATGGCTATGACTATGGTGCTAACACTGCATGTGCTTCTTGTGAACCTGTTTTATCTTTGATAAATGTCTAGCAGTAGGATGTGCTGGGCCATATGTATTAATGTAAATATATGGATAAATATACGGTCTTGGTAGCCTGACCTTTTACATGTAGATTGGTTCACTGCCTAACACGTGCAGGAAAGGTAGAGGGAAGTAAAGTTTGCTGGATGAGTGGAGATGAATATTAATACATTTAACATTCCTAATAGCCTGAGAGGTAGATACCAGTACCTTCATTTCCAGGTGAGAAACCAAGGCTCCGGAGGTTAAGTTGCTTGCCCCAAATTGCATATCTAGGCGTCCACACGATTGTCCCAAGTCTGTTGAACTCCAAAGTGTGTGTTCCAGTTCTGCTATGATGCTCAGTTGGGCAGTGGGGTCAGCCCGGCTGTGGCTTCGTGCTGGGCTGAACAGAAAAGTTTTTAGAGCTGAACACTGTGTTGTGGGGCTGCAAGCTGGCTCCTTCCAGGATGAATCCTGCTGGAGATACGTTTTGTTGGTCAAGTAGAGTTTCAGAAGTCAGTGGAGGAGACCCCCGTGAGCGGCTGTTTTCTTCACATGAGCCTCCCCGTTCTGATGTCTCACCTGTCCCATGCATTCCTGGCCACCAACGTAGTTTACATCTCTAAAATTCTACTCTAACCCCTATCTGAAGTATAGGGAGACTCAACACCAAGAGGAAATTTGAAACAAATACACAAACAAAAAGATTGCCCGACCCTGTCTCCCGCCTCACTGCTGCTGCCCATTGGCTTCTGAAGTTCACAGTCCGTGTGACCTTCCAGTGCCTTCCTGGAGGCATCTCTGCAGAGGGGGTTGTTCTTGCCCCTGGGTGTCCTTGTCATTTTGTACCTCCTTGGAGCCCTCATCCTCCATTTTCTGTGTATTTGCCACCCCTATATCTGCATTAAGTTGTGAGCTCTTGACAACTGAGTTCATTTGTATTCGCAGCATCTCTCACGGCACCTAGCATGTAGCCTGCACGGCCACACACTGGAGACACTAATTTATATTTTCCCCTACTGGTTCTCTATCAAGGTTAGAGGGTTTTGTTTTGGTGATTTGGTTTGGTGTACCTTCCCTCGGTATACTGCAGAAAGCTGAATTAGTCTCTATATGTTGCATGAAGACTCCACAAAATGAGTGTTCCTGAGAGGGTAGAACAAGAAGAAAGACCATTCCCTGAGTCTTGCGGGGACTAAGTCAAGCTTGTGCCAAGAGGATCAGGGATGCTCACCCTGTTCTGAGCAGCATTTGGGGAGGTCAGGGAGATGGCTGTGTAGTGTACTTCCAGAAGCAGGGGCGTCAGTGTGTTGGCCCATCACCCCACTGCCCAGTGAGGTATGGAGGCACCCAGCACTGCCTGTGACCAGTGGCTGCCCCAGCTCTCTGCTAGGAGAGACCCCAACTTCGGGGAGAAACTGCAATGAGCTTAAATGTTCCCAAATCCTTACATGTTATCAGAATTGGGTTATTTTAAAGAAGAGAAATTTGATGTTTTCCCTCACCCAAATAGATAAACTTGTTGGATAAACTGAATGCCTGTGCAGTCTTGCGGAAGTAGGCACCTCTTCTCAGGGTATGATTTCCCCACACTGAGCTTCCACCCCCTGGGTGACTCTTCCACGATCCCCGGCCACACCTCAACTTCATAGAAGCAATATTCCTTGCCCTTCTCCTGTTTTCTTCTCCACTGGTGGACTTTCCAGAGGGCAGTGCACATGCTTATCTTCTGTGAGCATAGAGTAAATGATGGGAGCAAAGTGTGCTGTCAGAGATCTCTGTGGACCAGAATGAATCTGAACTTCTCTGTGGCCTCTCTTGCTGTTACTGTGTGGGGACTCCACCTTGTACTCCGTGGATTCCAGTTACTTTGCCTCCTGTCAGCCCACCAGTGGGATTCCTTCACAAGGAGTTACGTGGGTGTTGGCAAATTAGGCTAAACTTAATACTGTTCTTATGGCCTCCATGGTGGTAATGGGTTTTGGCCTGGCAATATCTACCAAAATTTTATATCCAGTTATCCCTGATGCAACAATCCTAATTACAGTAATTTACTTGCAAATATGCCTCTACAAGTTTTAAACAGAAAAACCATACGGTTATTAATTGGGTATTATTTCTAATGGCAAAATATTGGAAAGAACCTAATGCCCATCCATGTAGAAGATTTTAAACTATGCTATACCCAGGTAATGGAATAACTTGCAGCTGTGAACGGGAGGGAGTGAGGGAGGGGTCAGGAGAGGGAAACGGGAAGGAGGGTGACAGTTCTGAACCATGGACATGTGGGCAATATTGCTGTCTTCGGTCCATACTCACTTTTTAAAGTTTGTTTATTGGGGGGGGGGGGGGGAGAGGGAGAGAGAGAGAATCCCAAGCAGGGTCCACACTATCGGTCCAGAGCCTGATGCGGGTCTGGAACTCAGGAACTGAGTAGAAACCAAGAGTCCAAAGCTTAACTGACTGAGCCACCCAGGCGCCCAGGGCCATAATCACTTTTACATTATTTTAAAACTGCATAGTCAAAGAATGCTACTGTAACAAGCACATCAAATAATTTACAAAAGTATTTTTCCAAGATCTGAATACCTAGTATATGCTTGCTGCAATGTGTTCCAAATATAAAAACATTTTATAAAGACAAATACTAAAATCAAGTACCTATTTATTGCCCACTGTATGCCAGGCATGGTTTCAAGTGTTTTCTATTAAGTCATTTAATTCTTGTTTTACTTCTGGGAAAATGAGGCACAGGGTGGTGAAGCCTTACTCATTGCCACAGCTCATCACTAGCCATTGCCGCCTGCAAGCCTCCGAAGTCTGGCTGGGACTCAGCTCAGCCACCTGACTCGCCGGCCTTCCTCTTTCCTCCCCTTCCACCAACACTAACGTTCTTGTTTAGTGATTGGAAAAGCCCACAGGTGCAAGAAGACCCTCCGCGGCGTCTCCACCCTTCCTGAAAGATCTCAATACCGTAAATCGTCTATAAACGGAAAATGCTTGAGCCTTAAGCTTAAGTACAAAAGGTAACTGGCGCGCCAGAGGCTGGGGGCAAATGTAAAGTGCATTTCTGACATTGAGGCGTTTCCGGGAGAGCAGCGGTTGGAAACTGGACCAGACAGCGGGTAGGTCCCGGGTACCCTCCGCGAGCCGGTCCTCCCAGCCCCTCTCCGCGGCACCCTCAGGAGCGCGCACAGGAAGCACGCGCGCCCTCCCACGCGGGGACGCCGCGCCACGCCCGCGGAGGTCTGCAGCCCAGCTGCACCCACTGAGCACGCGCAGAAAGGCGGCGGCGGTGCCCACTGCGCACGCTCGCGGCTCGGCCTCGGGGAGCCGGGTAGCAACACGGCCACGCGGAGCCGCACCTGCCAATCAGCGCGGCCCGGGGCGGGGCTTCTTGTCAGCGCTCCCCAGTAGGCGGTGGACGGCTTCCGGCAATAAACCTCCGCTCGGCCGTCAGGTGGGGACCGAGGACGTCTGCGCTCCAGGTGGGGACGCGATCCCCCCTCCCCCCAGCCCGCCCCGCGCCAGGTAGGGTTGGGGACCCTCGGCGCGCCGGGTGGGGAACAGAGGCGGTCCTCCGTTGCGCGGCGCGGCCTCCCTTGCCCGCCGCACGCCCGCGATTCCGCCGCGCCCAGCGCTCCCCCGCTGGGGGCGCCTCCCTCGGGGTCTGCGCGTCCCCTGCCGCGTCCCCGCCTTCTCAGCTGTTCCCGGGGTTCCTCCGTGTCTTGGAGCCGGTGGCCCAGTGCCCCGAGCCTCTCCTCCCAGAGGTACCCCCTGCTCCCTGCGCTCCTTACCCGCACCGCACCTGCTGCGCGGTCTTGGGTCCCCTGCCCTCGTCTACACCGCGCCGCACCTGCTGCGCGGTCCTCGGTCCCCTGTCCTCGTCCGTGGCTCTGGCATCCTCCCAGTGCCTGACTCCCTGCGCTCTCAGCTGACGCCTGGGCTTTGCGTCCTCCTCTTCACTGTGAACTCCGTTTGGACCCTTCCTGCTGGATTCCACTGCTCTCTGTGGGCCTATTCAGACTCACTCTGAAAACTCACGCATCTGAAGAATCCGTTCTTTTCTTTTTTTTTTTTTAAACTTGTTTTATTTTTTTATTTTTTAAAAACTACATCTAAATGAGTTAGCATATAGTGCAACAATGATTTCAGGAGTAGATTCTGTAGTGCCCCTTACCCATTTAGCCCATCCCCCCTCCCACGAACCTTCCAGCAGCCCTCAATTTGTTCTCCATATTTATGAGTCTCTTCTGTTTTGTCCCCTTCCCTGTTTTATTTTTTCCTTTCCCTTGTGTTCATCTGTTTTGTCTCTTAAAGTCCATATGAGTGAAGTCATATGATTTTTGTCTTTCTCTAATTTCACTTAGCATAATACCTTCCAGTTCCATCCACATAGTTGCAAATGGCAAGATTTCATTCTTTTTGATTGCCGGGTAATACTCCATCGTATATATCTACCACATCTTCTTTATCCATTCATCCATCAATGGACATCTGGGCTCTTTCCATACTTTGGCTATTGTTGATAGTGCTGCTCTGAACATGGGGGTGCATGTGTCCCTTTGAAACAGCACACCTGGATCCCTTGGGTAAATGCCTAGTAGTGCAATTGCTGGGTTGTAGGGTAGTTCTATTTTTAGCTTTTTGAGGAACCTCCATACTGTTTTCCAGAGTGGCTGCACCGGCTTGCATTCCCACCAGCAATGCAAAAGAGATCCTCTTTCCACATCCTCACCAACATGTGTTGTTGCCTGAGTTGTTAATGTTAGCCATTCTGACAGGTGTGAGGTGGTATCTCCTTGTGGTTTTGATTTGTATTTCCCTGATGATGAGTGATGTTGAGCATTTTTTTCATGTGTCAGTTGGCCATCTGGATGTCTTCTTTGGAGGAGTGTCTATTCATGTCTTTTGCCCGTTTCTTCCCAGGATTGTTTGTTCTCTGGATGCTGAGTTTGAGAAGTTCTTTGTAGATTTTGGATACTAACCCTTTATCTGATATGTCATTTGCAAAATCTCTTCCCATTCTGTCGGTTGCCTTTTAGTTTTGCTGATTGTTTCCTTCACTGTGCAGAAGCTTTTTATTTTGATGAGGTTCCAGTAGTTCATTTTTGCTTTTGTTTCCCATGCCTCTGGAGACGTGTTGAGTAAGGAGTTGCTGTGGCCAAGATCAAAGAGGTTTTTGCCTGCTTTCTCCTCGAGGATTGTGATGGCTTCCTGTCTGACATTGAGGTCTTTCATCCATTTTGAGTTTATTTTTGTGTATGGTGTAAGGAAGTGGTCCAGGTTCATTCTTCTGCATGTCGCTGTCCAGTGTTCCCAGCACCACTTGCTGAAGAGACCGTCTTTATTCCATGGAATATTCTTTCCTGCTTTGTCAAAGATGAGTTGGCATACGTTTGTGGGTCCATTTCTGGGTTCTCTATTCTGTTCCATTGATCTGAGTGTCTGTTCTTGTGCCAGTCCCATACTGTCTTGATGATGACGGCTTTGTAGTATAGCTTGAAGTCTGGGATTGTGATGCCTCCTGCTTTGGTTTTCTTTTTCAAGATTGCTTTGGCTATTCGGGGGCTTTTCTGGTTCCATACAAATTTTAGGATTATTTGTTCTAGCTCTATGAAGAATGCTGGTGTTATTTTGATAGGGATTGCATTGAGTATGTAGGTTGCCTTGGATACTATCGACCTTTTAACAATATTTGTTCTATCCAGGAGCATGGAATCTTTTTGCATTTTTTTGTGTCTTCTTTAATTTCTTTCATATGCTTTCTATAGTTCTCAGCGTATGGACTTTTCACCTCTTTGGTTGGATTTATTCCCAGGTATTTTATGGTTTTTTGTGCAACTGTAAATGGGATCCATTCCTTCATTTCTCTTTCTGTCATTTCATTGTTGGTGTATAGGAATGCAACTGATTTCTGTGTGTTGATTTTATATCCTGCAACTTTGCTGAATTCGTGAATCAATTCTAGCAGTTTTTTGGTGGAATCTTTTGGGTTTTCCATATAGAGTACCATGTCACCTGTGAAGAGTGCAAGTTTGACTTCCTTCTGGCTGATTTGGATGCCTTTTATTTCTTTGTGTTGTCTGATTGCAGAGGCTAAGACTTCCAATACTATGTTGAATAACAGTGGCGAGAGTGGACATCCCTGTCTTGTTCCTGACCTTAGGGGGAAAGCTCTGTTTTTCCCCATTGAGGATGATATTAGTGTTGGGTTGTTCATGGCTTTTGTGATCTGAAGGTATGCTCCTTCTATCCCTACTTTCTTGAGAGTTTTTATCAAGAAAGGATGCTGTATTTTGTCAAACGCTTTCTTTGCATCTATTGAGAGGATCATATGGTTCTTGTCTTTTCTTTTATTGATGTGATGAATTGCGTTGTTTTGCAGATATTGAACCAGCCCTGCATCCCAGGTAGAAATCCCACTTGGTTGTGGTGAATAATTTTTTTAATGTATCGTTGGATCTGGTTGGCTAATATCTTGTTGAGGATTTTTGCATCCATGTTCATCAGGGAAATTGGTCTATTGTCTTTTTAGTGGGGTCTCTGTCTGGTTTTGGAATCAAGGTAATGCTGGCTTCATAGAAAGAGTTTGGAAGTTTTCCTTCCGTTTCTATTTTTTGGAACACCTTCAAGAGAATAGATGTTAACTCTTCCTTAAATGTTTGGTAGAATTCCCCTGGAAAGCCATCCGGCCTTGGACTCTTGTTTTTTGGCAGATTTTTGATTTACTAATTTGATTTCCTTACTGGTTATGGGTCTGTTCAAATTTTCTATTTCTTCCTGTTTCAGTTTTGGTAGTGTATATGTTTCTGGGAATTTGTCTGTTTCTTCCAGATTGCCCATTTTATTGGCATATAATTGCTCATAATATTCTCTTATTGTTTTTATTTCTGCTGTGTTGGTTGTGATCTCTCCTCTTTCATTCTTGATTTTATTTATTTGGGTCCTTTCCTTTTTCTTCTTGATCAGATTGGCTAGTGGTTTATCAATTTTGTTAATTCTTTCAAAGAACCAGCTTCTGGTTTCATTGATCTGTTCTACTGGTTTTTTTTTTTTTTTTTTGGCTTCGATAGCATTAATTTTTGCTCTAATCTTTATTATTTCCTGTCTTCTGCTGGTTTTGGGTTTTATTTGCTATTCTTTTTCTAGCTCCTTAAGGCATAAGGTTAGTTTGTGTATCTGAGATCTTTCTTCCTTCTTTAGGAAGGCCTGGATTGCTCTATACTTTCCTCTTATGACCGCCTTTGCTGTGTCCCAGAGGTTTTGGGTTGTGGTGTTGTTTCATTGACTTTCATATGCTTTTTAATTTCCTCTTTAACTTCTTGGTTCACCCATTCATTCTTTAGTCGGATGTTCTTTTTTTTGTTTGTTTTTTTTTATTTAATTTTTTTTTGAACATTTATTTATTTTTGGGACAGAGAGAGACAGAGCACGAACGGGGGAGGGGCAGAGAGAGAGAGACACAGAATCGGAAACAGGCTCCAGGCTCCCAGCCATCAGCCCAGAGCCCGACGCGGGGCTCAAACTCCCGGACCGCGAGATCGTGACCTGGCTGAAGTTGGACGCTTTAACCGACTGCGCCACCCAGGCGCCCCTAGTCGGATGTTCTTAAGAATCTGTTCTTTTCTCTGGAAACCCTCATTTCTTGCCTTTTCCAAATCTGTAACCTCCATCCCTAATCAGAATACACGTTTTCACATTCTTTCCTAAGAATTCATACTCCTCTTCCTTTTTAGTTTCCCTCTTTATTTCCTGGTCTCTGTTTCTTGGAAGCCTCTGTGATCCTCACTCAGGCCTTGTTACAGTAAATCCCATTTCTGATTCTCAATCCACCACTCACCATCTCTTGAGGTTCTTTCGGCATCAAGTTCTTCCATGCGTATAAGCCCTGTTCATGTTTGGCTCTAAATTACTTGGAAATCTTGTAAGGATAAGAAAGTAGTGAAAGAGATCAAGTGCTTGTGAAATTGAGGACCTGTCTTTCTTGACGCAGAACAATGGAAGTTACTCAAAATTTATTTTAAGACATAAGAAATAAGGGGAAAAGGAACTCGTTTGCCAGCTGTTTTCCTTGACTGTGGAACTGCCTTGCTATTATCTGTGATTTTCTTACCTGAGTATAGTATGTGTAGCATTGCCTTGAGCTCTGCACAGAACAGCTTTCAATTTCTGGGGAATGAACTTACTAAGGGCTGTGAGTACCTTTTCCTGTGGTTCCTTTTCACCTAACTTAAGACAAACAGTGAAGTACATGTAGCCTTTTACAAGGCTGGTATGTTTTCCTGAGTGTTTTTATATTTAGATCAGTCATTACTTTTGCATACAGTGCCAGATGTGATCTATATAAGGTAACAGTAAAAAAAAAAAAAAACAAAAAACAAAAAACCCAAAGAAAAAAACACAGTTTTATGACCTTTGTTTTCACAGGGTGCTCATGAATTGCTGTTACAAACGTGCAGGGATATGGGGTGCTTGGTGGCTCAGTTGGTTGAGCGTCCGGCTTCAGCCCAGGTCATGATCTCATGGTTTGTGAGTTTGAGCCCTGCATCGGGCTCTGTGCTGACAGCTGACAGCTCAGAGCCTGGAGCCTGCTTTGGATTCTGTGTCTTCCTCTCTCTCTGCCCCTCCTCCGCTCGCGCCCGTGCGCGCGCTCTCTCTCTCTCTCTCTCTCTCTCTCAAAAATAAATAAACATTAGGGGTGCCTGGGTGGCGCTGTCGGTTAAGCGTCTGACTTCAGCCAGGTCTCGATCTTGCGGTCCGTGAGTTCGAGCCCCGCGTCAGGCTCTGGGCTGATGGCTCAGCCTGGAGCCTGTTTCCGGTTCTGTGTCTCCCTCTCTCTCTGCCCCTCCCCCGTTCATGCTCTGTCTTTCTCTGTCCCAAAAATAAATAAACGTTGAAAAAAAAATTAAAAAAAAAAAAATAAATATTAAAAAAAACTTTTTTATAAACATGCAGGCATAGAGCATAGACCGTGGAATGAAACTGTAGGAATGTAACTCCCAGCTCTGCCAGATGTTGTGCCTCAGTTTCTTCATCTGTAAAATGGAGAATTAAGCCTGTAAGAGGGGGGATGGCAACATTTTCTATCTTTTAGGGCAGTGTGAGGGCTGAGATAATACAGGTAAGTTGATCATAGGAATGCCTACCTCACACTAAGATCTAATACACATTGCTATTGTATCATTAGTTAAGAAAAGGAAAATGCTTGGAGGAAGACCTTTCTGGGTTTGACCTGCCTCCCATGTTGGGAGTTTCCACCCGCACGCCCTGCTGTGTGCAATAGAGATGAAGTGAAGATTTTTGAGGGTTCAGCCCCTATGCTCTCTGACATCCGTTAGCATGACCTGTGCATAAAATTTCAAATTGTACCAGCTACTTGACGACAGAGTAGCCGCCTCTGAGTAGCTGCTCTTACGTGCTTAATAATTTTCAGGAGTAAGTTTTGCTTTTATTTTTGTGTTTGAAATTTTTCAAAACAAATGTGATTGTAGTTAAAATTTATTAAGGTGTAGCAATTCAGGTCTTTAGCAAGACAGATATATTTCTGTCAAAAGTGATGGGTTCATCATTCCAGAAGTTTAGTAGTAGTTCTGATCTGCAAATTTAGATGGCTCAGGTTGGGAGTATTTTTGAAAATTTGGCACCAGACCTTTCACATTGCTTCTTGTCCATTTTGCTTCTTGCTTTTCCCTGATGGCTTTTTGTTGTTTCTAATAAGTCTTCTTCCAGAGTCTGCTTTAGTTCATGAACTGTATAGGATTACACCTTAAAATGAAGCTTCATTGTGACCCAAAGAAGATAATATGTCAAATCTCTGGAATCCTCATGTCTACAGCAGAACAAATCTTTTCCTCGGTGTTGAAAATAAAAACCTTGGAAATGTACTATTTTTTGAAAATGTTTTATTTTCGAGAGAGCACCAGTGGAGGAGGGGCAGAGAGAGGGACAGGGAATCTGAAGCAGGCTCCACACTGTCAGCAGTGAGCCCGATGTAGGGCTTGAACTCATGAACCACGAGATCATGATGTGAGCCGAAGTCTGCCGCTCAACCGACTGAGCCACCCAGGCGCCCCAGAAATGTACTGTTTTTCATGTAGCTGCATTTCATTCCTTCCAATCCCTGTAAGTACAAACACCTACATGTGAAATATTCAGGCTAACCATTCATTGCTCACAGAGGTAGTTGCAAAAGAGTTGATTATCTTACTTGAAATACTAAGCTGACTCTTTACACTGAAAACTTTGGTTAAACGTCATAGAAGTTGCTTTTGAGGCCTGAATAGAAGTGTATTAAGTGGTGAGTGGGCCTAGTGCCTGACTAGACAAGTACAACGTGCGTCATCATCTTTTAAGAAAGTGTGTTAGTGGAGGTGTCGGCAGAGCTGTCTCTTGCTTGATTACTTGTGCTTTCCGCCTCCACCCTCCCGTTCCGTCTTCTCCACAGACCCAGGCAGATCATTCTCAGAACAACACTGCTCACATCACCACATTGCCCAAAAACTTTTATTTGGAGAGTAAAGCCTAAACACCTTTGATATTCAAGGCTTCTGAACACCTTTCCACCCTACCTACCAGCCTTCCCGAAGATTTCTCTCCTAGCCGACCTGTTCTGTTCACTATTCTGAAAGGTGTCACTTGTATTCCCATCTTCGTTTCTTTTTGCCCACCATTTCTGGGATTGGTATTTTTCCCTAGTCTCTCCACTTAAGATCTAACCATGGGCTTTAGGCCAAGATCATGTCCTAGTTTTTCTTCAGAGGTCCTAGATGGCTGGATTTTTTTTACTTTGAATTTCTTTTAGTTATTCTCTCACTCAGTACATACATACACATTTTTTTATGTTTTTAAAATATATTTCCATACATTGTGTGTTTTCTCACTTGCATTGTCTTTTTAATTTATTTTTTAATGTTTATTTGTTTTTAAGAGAGAGAGCGTGTGCGTGTGAGTGGGGAGGGGGCAAGAGAGAGGGAGACACAGGATCTGAAGCAGGACCCAGATGCTCCCATTTATTTATTTTTTTAAATGTTTACTTTTGAAAGAAAGAGTGGGGTAAGGGCAGAGAGGGGGTGGGGGACAGAGGATCTGAAGCAGGCTCTGTGCACAGAGCCTGATGTGGGGCTTGAACTCACAAACTGTGAGATCATGACCTGAGCCGACTGAGCCACCCAGGCACCCCTATATTTGGTCTGTTTAGCAGTATTCTGCATGGTTGCCAGTTTTTTTAAACACGGATTTTTCCAAATCTGTGATAACGAGAGATCTCAGAGATGGTCCTCGTACACATTGTTCCCTCTGTGTGTCTTATGAGACTAAACTGGTTCAGAGCATCTTGCCTTCTTGGGTTAGGAGTGTTCTCTGGACTATATCTGAAGCTTCATGAAAATTTAGAAAATCATTGTATACTATTGGAGACGATTCTAGTTAACTGAATTGACTAGACATGGGTGGTAGCTTTTGCATTTTAGGGTAGTTGGTAGCTTGAAACAAGTCTGCAAGATGATGCTTACCAAAATAGTGCTGGTATTTAAATAGGGATATTTAAGTACTTTCTAAAGTAAGAATTTAAGTGAATGAATGTGTGACTATAAAAGATGTGTTCTTGCTGGAAACTCCAGTTGAGTGGGGTTTTGAGATCCTCTTGGTATACAAGAACATTTCATATGCCATTTAGGGAAATGAGCATGTAGAATTGACCCAGCAATGTTGCTGAAGACTTGGACTTTCCTTTTTTTTTTTCAAAAATTTTTTTTTCAATGTTTATTTATTTTTGGGACAGAGAGAGACAGAGCATGAACGGGGGAGGGGCAGAGAGAGAGGGAGACACAGAATCGGAAACAGGCTCCAGGCTCTGAGCTGTCAGCACAGAGCCCGACGCGGGGCTCGAACTCGTGGACCTTAAGATCGTGACCTGGCTGAAGTCGGACGCTTAACCGACTGCGCCACCCAGGCGCCCCAGGACTTTCCTTTTTTTGTCTCTTCTAAGGCAGTATCAAAGTCTATCTAGTAGCCTGTTTTTTGTTAGTTATAATATAGTTGGGAGATTATATTTGAAAAACTTTTATCACTCAGGTACTCTGTGTTAGAAATACTGTACATTAGAGAAATGCTCCAAGTCTACTTTGGACCTGAGATTAATATAATACATTATTCTATTGAAACTATTTTTGGTTGATCTCTCAGTTATGTTTTTGTAGCTAAATTCAATATACACTTTTGAATATTTACCATACTAGCTTGTTAATAATGTTTTCCTTTCTGCCAGTCATTTGAAATACATTCTTCTCTTGACTTCCTGCTCCCTACCGCCTACCTCTTAGGCTCTTCCTTTTCAATTTCCTTTCTTGGCTCATCTTTATCTGCTTGTCTCTTAAATGTCACTGTCCCTTAGAGTTTTTCCCTCGCCTCTGTTTTTTTCCCACTGTTATTCTCTGTGGGGGAAACATCCCTAGGTATCATTCCATAGGTATTATTCCTATGGCTTTGATGACTACCTGAATGCTGACGGTTTTCCTATTGTGTTCTCCAGCCTTATTGTCTCTTCTGAGCGAAGAATCTGTATATGCGTCCATTCAGTGTTTGTTGAGCTCCCTTGCGTGCCTGGCATTGTTAAAAAAAAAAAAAAAAAAGCACTTACCTGTCACACACAAATACTTGTATTTAATTGTCTGGAATGAAGCCAAGCACTTGTATTTTCTAAAAGCTTCCAAGACTGTCAGGTTAATGCACAGTGAGGGTTGAGAAGCACTGAGCCACAGGAAGGCAAGTCTGGGCAATGGAAGAGCTAGTATTTGAGCTCTTTTTGTCACCAAGTTATAAAGTTATTTATTTTGAGAGAGCCAGCAGGGGAGGGGCAGAAAGAGAGAGAATCCCAAGCAGGCTCCATGCTGTCAGCATAGAGCCCAGTGTGGGACTCAAACTGATGAACTGTGGAATCATGACCTGAGCCGAAACCAGGAGTCGGACACTTAACCGACTGAGCCACCGAGGTGCCCTGAAGGTCATGATTTTTATACCTGGGTCCTTATACGCGGATTCTAGTATAGTGCTGTCCTGTCGCCACGGACTCAGTAGATCTGACAGGCCTGTCCAAAACTGAAATTAACGTCTCTTCTTTCTTTATTCCTTATCTCAGAGGCAGGTTCAACAAACTCCAATCTCTCTCTGAATTCCCCTCACACGTGCAGCCAGCCTGGGGTTGCTCCGTGCCCCACGGGCCTCTCCCGGGCATAGCTGAGCGTGTGGTAGCTGGTCCCCTTAGCGTCAGAGAGCAAGACAAACAAGGCCTTGATTGCTGGTGACCCTGCCTCCTAAGTGCTTCTAGCATCTGTGTCTTCTGCAGCCCTACTCTTGCACCTCGTAAAGGCTTGTATTCCATAGCTGCCAGTCCTAACTCTTCTTCCCGCCACGTGTCCCCCGACCTCCGTCCTCACAGTGGGACCCTGAGGCTTTTGTAACACTTGGGTCTAATCGAATCGTGTACCTGCGGAAGTTCCTTTCTTGGCCCCTCGCTGCCCTTGCAGGAAAGTCCAGTCCTCTGACTTGGGCACTGCTCCAGTCTCCCTTCTCACAGCTCCCTATGCTTGCTGTCCTACTGTGAGCTGCAACCAGGTTGACGCACATACAGCGCTGAACACAAATATGTCTCGCGTTACGTTGCTTCTAATTCTGGTGGAGAGAGTTTTTCTGTTTGCTGTAATGCTCCCGTTCTTCCTCACTCCTTGACTCCTACTTGTTCTCCAGGTCCCAGCTGAGATGGCCCCTCAGGTAAACCTTTCCTGACAGATGCAGTGTTGGGCTAGTGCATCCACCAGTACGTAGCCCTTCTTATCATTTTGGTACAACTGAGGTACTGTGTCCTCTTTGCTCCCCTGTGTCTAGCCAGCATTTAAGGCACATGCAGACATTTAAATATTAAGAGCTTTATTCTTTAGAATCAGTGAATGTTCTCAGGGCGCCTGGGTGGCTCAAGTTAGTCAAGCATCCTGACTCTTCATATCAACTCAAGTCATGATCTTTGATTTGTGACATCAAGCCCTGTGTTTCTCTCTCTCTCTCTCTCTCTCTGTCCCTCCCCTCTGCTCTTTCAAAATAAACATTTTTTAAAAATGAGGGGCACCTGGGTGGCTCAGTTGGTTGAGCATCTGACTTCAGCTTCAGGTCATGATCTCACAGTTCGTGGGTTTGAGCCCCGCATTGACAGCTCAGAGCCTGGATCCTGCCTCTGATTCTGTCTCTCTTGCTCTCTGCCCCTCCCCCACTTGTGCGCACGTGTGTGTGCACACGTTCTCTTTCTCAAAAATAAACATTAAAACAAATGTTCTGAATGAAAGGAAACTTGCTAATTACATAAATTCTTAACATAAATTCTTTTACAGGGGGAACTATGCCATTTTTGGGTCAGGACTGGAGATCTCCTGGATGGAGCTGGATTAAAACAGAAGATGGATGGAAGAGATGTGAATCCTGGAGTCGGGAACTTGAGAGAGAGAATAACCAGCGCAACCTGAGTCACAGCATGTAAGTTATAGCAGAACCACGCCATCTGGCTGCCTAACATTTATGGTTTCTATTTTTGAAGTCCCAGAAAAGCTCCATAACTTGTACTCTGGCTGAGTTTGCCCAGACACACAGTAGACTGTGTAGTGCCCACCAACAGGTGCTGTTCTGTTCTATGTAAAACAGGTAACCTTTACAGTACTCTGAGGAAACGGGATTACCATCGACCCCACATTATAGCTGAGGAGCTCAGGAAATGAAGATACGGTCTTGGCAGCATGTAGCCGAGACTCCTGATGACAGTGGCTTGCACAAGACAGGAAGTCTGTTTCTCTCCCTGGAAATCCTGAGTTGGTGTAGTGACTCTGCTCAGGGATGGAAAGACATTCTGTGCTGGTGCTCTGCTGGCCCTTCTGCACAGTCGAAGGGGGCGTATCGCCCACGGTCCAGTCAGCAGGGCAGGAGAGGAGCAGGACACGTGTGTCACATTTGCTCACATCTTGGCTGGAGCATGAGATGCATGGGAACTAGGGGGCGTGGTCTCTCTGATGCACAGCTGTGTGTTCAGATAAACCTCAGAGATGGTGTGAACACGGAAGTGGGGATGGTGACTGGCAGTCTCTACCACAAATGCTATTTGAACATCCGAAGGATTAGGAAGATCTCAGGGCTTCTTCCTTCAAGGTGTTACGGATCTAGTAATTGATTTTACTGTATATATTTTTTAAAAATTGTTTTTAATGTTTGTTTTTGAGAGACAGAGACAGAGCGTGAGTGGGGGAGGGGCAGGGAGAGAGGGAGACACAATCCAAAGCAGGCTCCAGGCTCTGCGATGTCAGCACAGAGCCCGATGCCGGGCTCGAACCCACAAACCGCAGGATCATGACCTGAGCTGAATTCGGACACTCAACCAACCGGGTCACCCAGCCACCTCAGTTTCACTGTATATTTTAATTTTGCATTTGCATAATTACCAACTCTGTATTTTTAACAGGGAGGACATCTGATTTTCATTTTTAAGAAATCATTTTATTATTTTTTTCATCATGAGACGTGTACTCATTAATCCCTATCCCCTATTTCACCCATTGCCCACCTATCTCCCCCTCTGGTGACCCTGAGTTTGTTCTTTATAGTTAAGAGTCTGTTTCTTAGCTTTGCCACTTTTTTTTCCCCTTGCTCATCTTTGTTTCTTAAATTCCACATGCGAATGAAGTCATTTGGTATTTGTCTTTGACTTATTTCGCTCAGCATAATGTACTCTAGCTCCATCCACGTCATTGAAAATGGCAAGATTTCATTCTTTTTATGGCTGACTGATATTCCGTTGTGTATACACCACTTCTCCTTCATCCATCCATTGGTCAGCGGACACTTGGGCTGCTTCCATATCTTGGCTCTCGTAACTAATGCTACCGTAAACAAAGGGTGCATGTATCCCTGTGAGTTAGTGCTTTTATATTTTTTGGGTAAATACCCAGTAATGCAATTGCTGGGTTGCAGGGTAGTTCTATTTTTAACCTTTTGAGGAACCTCCATAGCGTTTTCCAGAGTGGCTGCACCAGTTTTCATTCCCAGCAGCAGTGCACGAGGGCTCCCCTTTCTCTGCATCCTTAACCAGCGCTTGTTCTTTCTGGCGTTGTTGATTTTAACTGTTCTGACAGGTGTGTGAGGTGATATCTCATTGTGGTTTTGATTTGCATTTTTCTGATGGTGAGCGATGTTGAGCATCTTTTCCTGTGTCTGTGGGTCATTCGTATGCTTTCTTTGGAGAAACGTTTTCTGCCCATTTTTTAATTGTTTTTTGGGGTATTGAGTTGTATAAGTTCTTTATGTATTTTGGATACTAACCCTTTATCGGATATGTCATTTGCAATTATCTTTTCCTGTTCTGTATGTTGTCTTTTAGTTTTGCTGATTGTTTCCTTTGCTGTAGAGAAGCTTTTTATTTTGATGTAGTCCCAATAGTTTTTTTTTTACTTCAGCCTGTCTGATTTTCTGACAGAAATGTAGTGCTTTAGATTAGAGACTGGTTTGTAGTATTTGACTACATTCAAATTATAGGATATATTTCAGATTATAATTATAGTAAAGATAACATGTATATATTGTGGCATTTCTCTTCCATTCTGAATTTTATTTAATATTGATGAATGTAAATTTTATATAAGATTGGTAATTATGCATGCTATCAGTATTAGATAATGTCACACAGCTGTGAATTTTCAGTTATTTTTTTGTCTTCCAGTTTTCGTAGCAAATTATTTAAATACAAGGTTGGTTGAATACATGTGGAAATGGTTGATGTCTGCATGGACTCCTCATGACCTACTGTTAAACGTGGAGACTCCAGAAGTCACCATTTGAGGATGGATAAAGAGTTTGGGAAATGTCAGACTGAAAAAGCTGTCAGGTGTGAAATACGATGTTACTGCCACTTCTACTCTAAGGAATTTGCATGAGTTTGTCTTTTCTTCCTTGTGTATTTTTCCCCACACATTCCCACACATTTTTCTGTATACACACAAAATTAGCGAAAATCCACTCAGGCTATGTTTTCTTTACATGATAAACTCTGTTTCCACCTGTCTCCCTCACCCTCTTCCCTGTAAACTCTCCCCTCACCCACTCCCTTTCAAACTTCATTTAAAAATCCTTTGAAATAGTAAGCTTTGCTGACCGATGCTTCTCTGCGCCACCGAAACCTATTCAGTTGTGCTTATTGAGACAGGGCTTTATTCGTTGGGTGAAGTGAAGGCGGAAGGAGTTAACTGTCTGTCCTTTACACCTTCTGGTTGCCCTTTTCCCCACTCTTTCTTCTTTGTTGTTCTCCTCCTTTTGCCTATTTCCACAAAAATGCATATCCTAACCTATGGGGAGAGGCCACAGATGACCCAGAACTACATAGCCAGTGTCTGATATTTTTCTTACCCTGGAAGAAAAAGCAATTTAACTTTGAACTAAAATTTGCAGAAAATAAAACCATATGTAACCACCATTTCAAATTGCTGAGGAAAATTACCTCTTCCTCTGAATGTCTGTGAGAAACAGCATTCCCAATTCTTTGGTCGAAGATGGGCTTTCTAAAGCTAGTAAAAATAATTTACACACTCAAGATTCTAACCAGCTTTGTAAAATGTTTTATAATGGGCATGAGAATACAAGACCTTTAAATATCCCCTTGCTCTCTTTTGCCTCATTTTAGGATTAAAAGTTGAGCATGTAGGTAAGAAATTACATGGTTCAACAGGGTTAATTCAGGTAGGGCTGACCCGTTCATACTCTGAATCCTGACTAAGCTGCTTTTTCAAGCAACATTCGTGATACTGTGGAGGTTGATGATGGAGTGAACATTCACCTCTATTTTGCATGCCCCATTCTTCCCTCAAAAGATGTGTGGAGCGTACAGAGTCTTGTACGGCAGAGCACGGTTTGATTCGTGGGTACTTCATCTTGCACCCTCCTGGGGAGGTTCCTTCACTCCCCTGTAGATGCACAAGAGAGGGTGGGTGGGCTGGGCCACACAGTGACGACGGGATACCCAGTTCGGGATTCTAGTGGAGGGAGGATGCGCATGTGCCCAGGGCAGTGTCCGTGCAGTCGGATGGTGGGGAACATGGTCAACAAGATAGTAGGCAACAGACTGGATGAGGAGAAAAGGGAGCAGCCCCCAGATACACCGTGAGCCTTTGGCTTGGGGAGAACCATACTAAGTCCTCATCTGGCTCGGTCCCCCCATCAGGGTGTTGTTGCTACTCAGTGTGACATTTGGTGACAGATCTTGTAGGATTTTTGCAAAGGAAGGTACTGCAGAGGAGGGTCCGGATACTGTGTCTTTGAGAATTGGTAGCCTTTCCCATCAGACTGCACCGTGCTTAGTAGCTGCAGGCTCTGAGGAGGCCGCTGAGAGAAGGCAGTGCTCCTGTGAAGCTGAAGTGTGGTGGTGGCGGGGGGGGGGGGCCAGCCATGTGGGGCTTAGCTCTGCCTTAACAGTGACATTTCTAGCATCTTCTCCCTTTGCGTTTAGTTTATTAAACCTTTTCACTGCATTATTTTTATTGACATCTCATTGAACGTTGTTTCAAATCCCAGTTTCAATAATTTAAGGTTTATTTTGGTCATTTGCTTCTCAGTGGACATAGCAGTGGCGGGCATCGTAAATTTGGGGCTCCACAGAAAGTATTGTCAACTCTACTGAAAATACCAGTTCAGTTGTGGGTCCCCCGCCAAGGAAAAAGGAAAGAGGCCGTAATTTTGGTTCCCCTACGAGAATGCAAAATGGGTCTCTGATCACGAAGATGGATAGAGAATTCAGGAGATCCTCTGGTGCTTGAAGTCATACTTAACCAACTGAGCCACCAGGTGCCCCAGGGAAAGAGTCTTAAGCAGGTTGCACACTCGATAGCATGACTGAGAGATCATGACTTGAGCCAAAATCAAGAGTCAGACGCTCAACTGACTGAGCCTCCTGGGCACCCGTATGTACAGCTTTTTAGTTTGATGTGTTCCACTTGTTTATTTTTGCTTTTGTTGCCCGTGCTTTTGGTGTCAGATTAAAAATCGTCACCCAGACCAGTGAATATCCAGGAGCTCACCCCTATGTTTTCTTCCAGGAGTTTTATGGTTTTGGGTCTTACATTCAAGTCTTTAATCCATTGTGACTTAATCTTGGGGGGGGTAAGGTAGTGATCCAGTACCCTTCTTTTGCATGAAGGTGTCCACTTCCCCAACACCATTTACTAAGGAGCCTCTTCTTTCCTCACTCTTGACTCCATCGTTCTGAATTAATTGACCACGTATATGAGGGTTCATTTCTGCGCACTCTGTTCTGTTCTGTTCATTTGCATGCCTTTTATGCCAACGCTGTATTGAGTATTACAGCTTTGTGATATAGTTTGAAATCGGGGTATATGATGCCCCCAGATTTGTTTTTCTTTCTCAGGATAGTTTTGGCTATTCACAATCTTTTATGGTTCCATATATGTTAGGGTTATTTGTTCTGCTTCTGTGAAATGTGCCTTTGGACTTTCGATAGGGATTGTGTTGAATCGGTAAATTGTTTTGGGTAGTGTGGACATGCTAACAATATTAGTTCTTTCAGTCTGTGAACACAGCATGTCTTTCCATTTATTTGTGTCTTCTTCAGTTTTTGTAATTTTTTTTTTTTTTTTTTTAGTGTCCTTTAGTTTTCAGCATACATGTCTTTGACCTCCTCGATTAAATTTGTTCTTAGATATTCTTTTCGGTGCAATTATAATTGGGATTGCTGTCTTAATTTTTCCTTTCGGTATCTTGTTATTAATATATGGAAACACGACAGATGTTTGTATATTGTGGATTAGGTGAGCACGGCTGAGCAGCCAGCACATACTGTGTCCTGGCATAGTGACTGGCTTCAGCCAGGCGCAGCCAGAAGGTGTGGGTTCTGGACTGTTTGAGCTCTTGGTGAAGTCCCAACCCCCACTTGCTAGACTCAGCATTGTGATGATGGGAGCCGAGGTGCTAGGAATTGGCGACCGCGTGGAGTCGGGGAGCAGAGCTGTCCCCGCTGGCAGCGGAGCTGGAAGACAGGTCCTTGTGACCTTGTGTGAGCCCTCAGTAGGATCAGGCCTACGTTTTCCTGCTTCTGACAGTAAGAAGGTTCCCCTTTGGTGAATGCCAGCTGGAGTTTGGTTTTTATCATTTAACCTAGCGGATGTAGTTGGAATGTGTTTTGTTTTTGTGTTTGTTTTGTAGTATTTGTGACCGTTTCAGAATGGGTATTTTGTGATTATGTTTTTAAAATTTAACATAAATATTTTCTTTTTCTTAAGATTCCTAAATTTTTATGAGCTTCAGGCTCCACAATACCTGAGTTTGGTTTTGTTGGAGCAGGACTTTATTTTTTATTTTTTTTTGTTGTTGTCACAAATGGCCGGATTTCTTTTTTATGGCTGAATGATATTCCAGTGTGTATGTGCATATGCGCATGTATGTACGTGTATATGTGTACACGTGCACACATCATCTTCAGTCAGTGGACACTCAGGCTGCTTCCATGTCTTGGCTGTTGTAAGTAATGCTGCACTGACTATACGGGTGCACACGTCTCTTCAAATTGGTGTTTTCTTGGAAACAAAACCAGAAGTGGAATTGCTGGATCATAGGGTATCTATTTTTAATATTTTGAGAAGTGTCCACACTGTTTTCCACAGTGGCTGCGCCAATTCGCACCTCCGCCAACAGTGCATGCAGGCTCTGTTTTCTCCAGGTCCTCGCCAACACTTGCTATTTGCCTTTTTGATACTAGACAATCTGACAGGTGTGTGGTGGTCTCTGATTGTGGTTTTGAGTGGATTTCCCTGATTACTGCTATACTGAGCACCTTGTAATATGTCTGTTGGCATCTGTGTGTCTTCTTTGGAAGAATGTCCATCCCCATTCTCTGCTCCTTTTTAAATTGGATTGTTTGGCCTTTTTTTCTTTTTCTTTCTTTCTTTTCTTTTTTTTTTTCTTTTTTCTTTTCTTTTACTGAATGAGTTTTTAAAAGCACTTTTTTATATTAACCTCTTATCAGACACACGATTTGCAAACATTTTCTCCCATTTGGAAGGTTGTCTTTTTATTTTGTTGATGGTTTTCTTTGCAGAAGCTTTTTGTTTTGATATGACCCACTGGTTTACTTTTGCTTTTTGGTGTCAAACCCAAAAGAATCATTTCCAAGATGACCGTCAAGGAGTTTACTGCCTGTTGTTTTCTTCTAGAAGTTTTATAGTTTCAGGTCTTACATTTGATTCTTCAATCCGTTTTGGGTTAATTTTTGTGAATGGGGTAAGAAAGTGGTCCAGCTTCCTCCTCCTTGCATGTTGCTGTCCAGTTTTCCCAGCACCATTTACTGAAGGGACTGTCCTTTCCCCATTGGATATTCTTGGCTCCTTTGTCTTAGATTTATTGACCATGTATGTGTGGGTTTTTTCTACACTCTCTGTTCTGTTCCATTGACCCATGACCATCTTTATTTACTTATACTATTTTGTTCTGATTAGTATAGTTTTATAACATAGTATGAAATCAGGGAGCATGATGCTTCCAGCTTTGTACTTCTTTCTCAAGATTAGTTTGGATATTTGGGGTCTTTTGTGGTTATATATAAATCTTAGGATTGTTTATTTCTTTGAGAAATGTCATTGGAATTTCTATAGGGATTACATTAATTCTATAGATTGCTTTCGGGTATGGACATTTTAACAATATTAATTGTACCTGTCCATGAACATGGAGTATCTTTCCATTTATATGTCATCTCCAGCTTATTTCATCAATGTCTTGTGGTTTTCCGTGTACAAGTCTTTACTCTCCTAGGTTAAATTTATTTCTAGGTATTTTATTCTTTTTGGCACAATTAATTGTAAATGAAGCTGTTTACTGAATTTTTAAATTTATCTTCTTGAGAGTTCCTTATTAGTGTTAGAAAACATAGATTTTTATATATTTGTATCCTACATTTTTCTGACCTCATTTATTCTAATAGTCTTTTGATGGAGTCTTCAGGGTTTTCTATGTATAAGATCATGTTACCAGGAAATATTGATGGTTTTACTTCTTTCTTTACAATTTGAATGCTTCCTATTTCTTTTCTTGCAAAATTAGAAAGGACTTCCAGTCTAATATTGACTAAAAGTGGCAGAAGTGGTGGCTATCCTTGTCTTGCTCCTGGTCTTAGAGGAGAAGCTTTCAGCTCTTCATTGAGTATGATGTTAGCTGTGGGCTTGTCATATATGGCCTTTATTATGTTGAGGTAGGTTCATCTGTACCCTCCTGAGAGTTTTTGTCCTAAATGTTTGTCGAATTTTGTCAAATGATTTTTGTGCATCTGTTATGTTGATCATATGATTTTTATTCTTCCTTTTGTTAATGTAGTATATCACATTGATGTGCAGATGTTGAACCATCTTTGAATCCCTGGAATAAACCCATTTGATCATAGTGTATAATGCTTCTAATGTTATGTTGATTTGCTTTGCTAATATTTGATTAAGGGTTTTGCATCTATATTCATCAGGGATATGAACCTGTAAGTTTCTTCTCTCATGCTGTTCATGTCCAATTTGGTATGAAAGCACTGCTGACCTCTAAAACTGAGTTTGGAATCATTCCTTCATGTCTCCCTCTCCCTCTCCCCCCGGGCCCCCTCTCCCCCCCTCCCCCCCCCCCCTATTTTGAAGAAGTCCCTCAGGCACTTCTTGTAAGGCTCATCTAGTGTGATGAGCTCCTGTAAGTCCTGCTTGCCTAGGAAACCATCTCGCCTCAGTTCTACAGGACAGCTGTGCAGGGTACAGTAATCTCAGTTGGCGTTTTTTTCTTCCAGCACTTTGAATACATCATGCCCCTCCTTCCAGCCTGCAAAGTTTCCACTGAAAAGTCTGTGGGAGTCTTACAGGGTTTTCTTATATACAACTAGTTGTTTTTCTCTTGCTGTTTTTTTTTTTTTTTTCAACGTTTTTTATTTATTTTTGGGACAGAGAGAGACAGAGCATGAACGGGGGAGGGGCAGAGAGAGAGGGAGACACAGAATCGGAAACAGGCTCCAGGCTCCGAGCCATCAGCCCAGAGCCCGATGCGGGGCTCGAACTCACGGACCGCGAGATCGTGACCTGGCTGAAGTCGGACGCTTAACCGACTGCGCCACCCAGGCGCCCCTCTCTTGCTGTTTTTAAAATTCTTGCCCTGTCCTTAAGTTTTGACAGTTGAATTACAATGTGTCTTAGTATGGATCTCTTTGAATTCATCTTACTGGAACTCTCTGGGCTTCCTGGGTCTGGATGTCTGTTTCTGTTCCCAGAGTAAGGAGGTTTTCAGCCATTGTTTCTTTTTCTTTTTTTTTAAGTAGGCTCCACACCTAGCACGGATCCCAATGTGGGGCTTGAACTCATGACCCTGAGATCAAGACCTGAGCTGAGATCGAGTTGGACATTTAACCAACTGAGCTACCTGGTACCCCTAGCCATTGTTTCCTTAACTTTTTTGCCCTTTTTCTCTCTGTTCTCCCTGTAATGAGAATGTTGGTCCACTTCCCTTAAGCTCTCTTAATTCTTTTTCATCCTTTTACCTTTTTTGCTTCTCTGATGGGGGGAGTTCCATTGCCCTGTTTCAGAGTTCACTGATTCTTTCTTCTGCTTTCCTTTAGTCTGCTGTATTTTTCCATTCAGTTATTGTGTTCTTTAGCTCTGGATTTCTAAGTACTTTTGTATATTTCTGTTTCTTGAGATTCTTTCTTCATTTTTCCTCCAAGCTCAGGGAGCATCTTTATGACCATTATTTTGAACTCTTGTATCAGGTAAGTTACTTATCTTTGTGGTACTAAGATTTCCTTAGGTTTTATCTTGTTCTTTTGTTTCAAACATATTACTCTGTTTCTTCATTTTGCTGGACTCTCCGTGTGAGTTTTATGCATTAGAGGAAACCGCCACCTCTCCCAGGCTGGAAGGGTTGGTCTTATGTAGGAGTTGCAGCTTCTCGGTCAACCCTGCCCTCAGTCTTGATCACCTCTCACATCTTTGTGATTGTGCAGGCAGCCTGCTTTATTCTTAATGGCTCCCAGTAGTTGAGTGCGTCAAGACCAGTCATTGTTCCAAAGGGGAGGATCTCAACCAGCACATTGATTCTGATCGATGGGAGGCCAGCCCCTTGGGCAGCAGTTTGTAGAGTAGGCAAGTATATCTGGTCCTGTGAGCCCCCAGCTCGAGCCATGCTGGCTACCCAGAGCCAGAAGGTCTAGGGGTGCCTCTGGGGCGGGAGCACAGCAAATAGCATGTCTGATGAGTGTACAGGCTCCTTTCCAGACCTAACGTGAGGCAGGAGAGCACAGAGATGTTGCCCGCCAGCTTCTGTCTCTGGAGAGTGGATCAGTAGGCCTCGAGATGTGTGTTATGTCCCTGCCCCCCCCAGGCCAGTGCCTTATAAAAAAGCACATGAGCCTCGTTCACAGAAAGTCTGGGCACTTTCTAGCCAACTGCGCCTGTGCTGGGCCCCAGGGTGGGAGAGTCTGCACATTGGAGCTCTTTGAGAGCCATTCCTCTGTTAGCTACAACCTTGTGTCCATGGATTGAGCCCTGTTGGCATTCAAAGCTAGACATTTTGAGGGCTTGTCTCTCAGGTGCAGGCTGTAAAAATTGGCGTTCCCAATGTCAGGTTCAAATCCTTTGCTCCTCAGGACAGGCTTAGGGTTGTGAGTTCCTTCCTGATTGTATGTCCCTATGCTGGGGGTGGGGTTTACAGTGATGTATCTCAGCCTCGCCCACCTGCTTCCATATAGGTTTTTTCTCGTTCATTCCATGTGTTGAGAGTTACTCAGCCTTCCCCCCGCCCCACCCCCAGGGGAAATTGTTCCCTGTGTCACAGATTCGATATATCCAAGGGAGGCATTGAGTTCAGAGTCCTCCTGTGTTGCCATCTTGAACTAGACCAGAGGCAGTTTTCGTGAGGTTTTATGATGGGTTTTAGTATCAGGATGAGATGCTCTCCCTCGTTACTATTCTTGTTCACAATTGTCTTCTTTTTCTTCCTTGCTGCTGCTGCTTAAGTAGACTTTATAATTACCTGCCCTACTTCTAAGGGAAAAAAAGCTGATAGTTTTTTAAAAATATAAGTTTAGTAAGACACCGTTAAAAAAATATCAGTTTTATTTCTTGTAACTAATTTACAGTGTTTTATAAAATAGTCCTTCACAGGTTTTAAAATTTTCTGTTTGCATTTGTAATTTTCTTCTCATTCTGTAATTTAAGTATTTGTACCCTTATTTTTCTGATAAGCTGTCTTGTGGTGTATCTTGCTGATTGTTTTCTCTAGAGAACTAGCTTTGGATTTATTTTTTAGTGCCACCATTTTTTCTACTTACTGGTATTTGCTTTTATCTTTAGTAATTCTTTTCCTAGCTTTTTGAATTGTACGTTCAAATTATTTACTTTCATTAAGTTCTTTTTATCAATATCTGTATTTAATGCTATAATTTCCCTTGACAGTTGTTTTTCTTGGGACCCATAAATTCTGTTTTTCACCATCTTTTCATAGATGTGTTTCTCGTATTCAGTATTTGCATTTGATTTTGTTCTGTGGGCCGATCCAGAGCTCTCGTCCTTCTGATGGCTGCGCCCTGCACACTTCCTGCTGTCTGGTTTAAGTTCTCAGTGTTTCAGATGTGACTGTGTGTGTATCTTGGTGCCTGTGTGCAGTCTTCCCTACACACACAACAAAGAGCCTGTCATCTCGTGTCGCCTTTACTCTTTCAGTATTGGGGAAGGTTTTTCCCCCTCATTTTCACCTTTACAGTAACACCTTTATATTGTACCCTTGGTTCCTTCTGTTCTGAATGCTGACTGTTGGCTCCTACGGTAACTGATAACTGCAGTTAGCTACTGACCTCTGTCCCCGCTCCCTGTCCCCTCTGCCACACTTTTCGTGGTGGTTCTCTGTCTACACTGAGATAACCATACGCACTGTGCTGTAGTTCTGCACATAAATACATCTAATTTGCTCAACAGCTGTTTGCCTCTGCCTCTCTGGTCCTGTTGGTCTCTAACAATCCACTCTGTACTGGATTCTGTAGTGGATTCCTCACTAAGCTTCTGGGCCCACTATTTCCCGTGTTGGTGCACGTTCATGAATTTCACTGTGGCCTTGACCCTGAGAGTCGGTTTACCTAGATAATAGGTGTGTGGCTCACTGAGTTTGTCTCCTGAACCTGTTCCAGGGATGTGCTCCCTTGGCACAGAACTGCTGTCACCTCTGCATCATGCGTTATGGACACACGTTCTGAACTTAAGTGGAGAGGAATTGATCGGGTTCGTAGCTGCATGGATATCACCACCAGTGCTGGTGAGTCTGTCTGTCAGGTGGACAGCAGGCAGGAGGTGATGGTCAGCACTGTGTGCAGGTGTCAGGGCCAGAGGGCACTGCCCCACCCGCATTGCAGCCGCGGGGAGCTGGACTGCCTGAGTGCCCTGCTCAGGGAGCTCCACTCTGAACCTCTGACAGACCGTGTTTCCTTCGCAAGAGCACATGGTGTGTGCAGGCTGGGGCTTCTCCTTGCTGGGCGAACCGTGAGACTGAAAGGCTCCCGCCTGCCCAGTGTGCTCCACGGAACACGCCTGCCTCACGGTCCTTGAGGGTGTTGGGTACGAGATTTAGCAATATTGTTGCTAAAAACTGAAAACAGTTTTTCATCATTTCTTTTTATTTTTTTAAATGTTTGTTTATTTATTTTGAGAGAAAGAGAGCACCTGAGCAGAGGAGGGGCAAAGAGAGGGAGAAAGTGAGAATCCCAAGCAGGCTCTGAGCTGTCAGCGCAGAGCCTGACATGGGGCTTGAACTCACAAACCGTGAGATCATGACCTGAGCTGAAATCAAGAGTCAGAGGCTTAACCGACTGAGCCACCCAGGCGCCCCAGCTTTTCATCATTTCTTAAAAACAAATAAATTCAACTTTTTCTTTTAAAATCTCTTTTTGTAAGACAGACTAATAATCTGGTGTAATAAAGTGACTTTAAATAGATAGATGAGTAAATGTGGGTGTTTGGCTAGCAAGAGAAGATGCTATAACCCTTGATCTGTTTTGGAAAATGTGTGGATAAAAAGCTGAGTTTAATAGGCAACCACTGATGAATCGAAGTGTAAGGGAAAACAGTGATTAGCAGCTGTTAGAGCAGAGTGTGGTGCATCGGGGGCAGGAGCTGACATGCCGTCCAGTTCCTGCCGGGATTCTGAAAGAGATGCCAAAGGAAGCCCACCTGGGGACCATGTATTAGTGACTGTGCACGAGGGCTTCACTGTGTTTTGTTTGGGTAAAAATGGCCACATTGTGTATGTGATGTTTGCTTTGGTTTATAAAATGTTTCTCATGAGGCAGTGTCTGCAGAGTTTTTCTCTCCCAGTGTCTTCCGTATTCAATAGTAGAATTGATAGCACATGTGTGTTTTCAAGGTTAATATCAGCCTGAACTAATTTTAAAAGATTGGTAACTGCCCTCATTTTCTGTGGCTGCCATAACCGTGAAATCAGCAGCCCAAGACAAGACAGCAGAGATTTTAATGGTTTTGGAAGCCAGGAGTCCAAAGTGCAGGTGTCTACAGGCTTTGGGGGGTGGGGGGGGCTCTCCGGGTTGTGGCACTTGCCAGCAATCTCGGCATCCCTTGGCTTGTGGCCACATCACTCCAGCTGCTGTCTCCACTGTCACACAGCCTTGTCCCTGTCTGTCTCCCTGTGGCCTCTCCTCTTCTTATAAGGGCACCAGCCATTGGATTTAGGGCCCACGTGGTTAATTCAGGATGATTTTTATCTCGGGGTCCTTCCCTTGAATACGTCACCAGGGATCCTTTTTCCAAATTAGGTTGTGATTGGGATTGGTCCTGGGCCACGGTGGCGACATAGGGAGACCCTGACTTCACCTCCTCCAGGACACCCCAAACCCACCGCTATTAACCCAGCAATTCCTGTTGAGGAAGAGCTGAGGGCTGACTGAACAACTTCTGCACCACGGAAGATAGAGACTGTACAGGGAAGGGACCCCACCCCCAGGCTGTGGGCCGCAGTGGGCAGGGACAGTGCTGAGGGACCTGTAGCACATTTGTCTGTTTTGAGCTCAGAAAAAAGGTGCAGTTTAAAAGATGAGCTAGTTTATAAAAGAGCCATCCTTCAAATTTTACCCAACAGTGGCGAGCTGCTGGAACTCTCTGGGTCTGAGGAACTGTGAGTCCTATGGTTTATGTTCCCCCGACCTGGAGAGTGTGGGTGGGGGTTGGGTCCAGAAGTCCTCACTGGCCATTAGCCCACACCAGCAGCCCTCCTCCTGCACAGTGTGCCCCAGGAGGCTCCAGACCCGCATCAGTTTGGCTTCTGATGCTGGCTGGGCTGCTCCAGGGCCCCCCAGCTGATGCTCGCTTTGGCTCCAGACCCCCTACTGGGGCACCCCCTGCACCAAGCACCAGCCTGCACCCACAGCACCTTCAGCTGTCTTGTCACGATGCCCTCTGTGTGGAGAGCCCAGGGACCACCCCAGCCAGTGCCCACTTCTGCTCTTGCAGTCCCTCTTGCAGGCCCTCTTGCAGGCCCTCCATCTGCACTCCCCCGACCCTGGCCACTCTGCCGGGGTACCCTGCCGGCTGTACACAGCCTGGGGCACCCTGGTTGACACCCACTTCAGCCATCCTGCCAGAGTCCGTGCTGCACGGGGAGCCTCAGGGCTGTCACAGCCCACTGCCATTTCTGGCCATCCTGCCAGGGAGCCCCTGCTTAGAGGGCCCCGTGACCCTAGCTCACACCGGCCACAGCTCCGTCCAGTCAGCCAGCATCACCAGACACATAGTCTACCCAGGGGATGATCATACGCAGAACCTTTCCCTCAAGTTTAGGACAATGAGCCTAATTCAGGAAAACACAAAGTCAAGCAAAAGGGGGAGAGTGAGGAATATGTTCCAAAAGAAGGAACAAGACAAAACCTTGGTGAAAGGACTAAATGAAACAGTGGTAAGCAGTGTGTCTGATGAAGAGTTGAAAGTAACAGCCGTAAATGTGCTCACTCCGCTGGAGAGAAGGGTGGATGAACTCGGTGAGACCTTCAGCAGAGGCAAAAAATATAAAAAAGAACCAGTCAGAGCTGAAGAGTACAGGAACGGAGGGACTCCACACCAGGGGCGTGGTTGCAGAAGAACACCGTGACATGGAAGACGGGAATGGAAAACACCCAGGTGTTTTTCAAAAATGAGGTTAGGTTAAGGGGTCTCTTGAACAACATCAAGCAAACGAATGTTCTCACTAGAAGAAGAAGAGCTGGAGCAAGGGGCACAAAACCTTCATGAGGATAGTTAGGGTCACAACCGCAGATGTCGGGGTCAGCACTTGGACATGTTCTGGAGGGCTTCTAATCAACCCAATGCAATAGTGGACACACCTGGTTTATATAAGGTTCTCATTTCAGGCAGTGGGATCAGAGCAGGTGCTACAGTTCCTAAGGAAAGTCCTAGGAATGAGAAAAGGTACACGTTACTTTGAATTCTGTAAGTCTGTATTGTACTCAAGGGAAACGGCACACGCTGGACATCTGTGGTGCTGTGGTGCGCTGGGGGGAAGACGGGGTGCACACAGGAGATCTGTGGTTGCTGGGGGGAAGATGGGGTGCACACAGGAGATCTGTGGTGTGCTGGGGGGGAGATGGGGTGTGCACCGGAGATGTGTGGTGCGCTGGAGGGAAGACGGGGTGCTCACAGGAGATTTGTGGTGCTCTGGGGGGAAGACGGTGCACACAGGAGACCTGTAGCACGATCAGGGAAGATGGGGTGAACACCGGAGATCTGCAGCACCCTTGGAGGGAGGAAAATGGGTGCACACTGGAGATGTGCGGCACATTGGGTGGGGGGGAAGGGGGCGGTGCGCGCGGTCGATCGCTGTAGGTCTGTAGCGTGCTGGTGGGGGGAAGACTGGGTGAATCAGAAGGGGCAGGGAGTTGGTGACGCAGATGCAGTTCCAGATGGGCTTCTGGGTTGGATGTATGACTTGTCCAGGCGACGGGAGCATCGGGGGCCGCCAGCTGCGGTGTGCACACTGGGACGTGCCAGGTGGCTGGCCGGAGCTCCTCCGTGAGGACACCAGTCACAGTGGGACTGGGTTTATCATCCTGGCCTGCTTGCTCCTGAGATCATGTCCCACTGGGGTTTACACTCTTTAATCGGAGGTGGGTGAGGGGGCTGAGCAGTAGGTGAAGAGAGGGTCGATGTGTGGTGGCCTCGTGTTCCTGCGGCTTTGCAGCTGTCCCTACTCCCTCCCTGCTCCCCCTCAAGGATAGAGGCTGGGTTCCTCGTAAGTGAATCCCCACCCCCTCCCCAGCCCAGCAGGTGCCCTCTGCTTTCTGACTCTGCGGGTTCCATGGCCCTGTGTCCCTCGGAGACTCGGAATCACTCGGGGTTTGTCCTTTTATGACCAGTCTCCTTCACCTCCTGTGACGTCCTTAGGGCTCACCCACCATCTAGGGTGTGCCAGGATTTCCTTCTGCTTTAAGCCGAATAATGCTGCACTGTGTGTGTGGACCATGTTGCGTTTGGCTTGTCCGTCTGCCTGTGCACAGGCGTGAGGTGCTGTCATCTTCCAGCCGCCGTGAGTGTGGGCTTGCAGACACGTCCTGGAGACTCACATCGTTCAGGCACACGCTGTGCAGTGGGACTGCTGGGCCGTCCCGTGGATCTGTGCTTACTTTCTTGAGGAATCACTGCGAATATGTGTTTTCTAAAGAGGCTGCCCTTTTTCATTCCCACCAGCACAGGGGGCTCTGGTTTCTCTGTGTCCTTGTCAACACTTGTTATTTTCTGGGTGGTTTATAGGAGCTGTCCTACTAGGTGTGAGACGTGGCGGGGTGGTGCCGTGTCTGGTGCAGATCCCAGGGTCCTGACCGAGGTCTGCTGGGCTCCTTCGCTGCCCACACAGCCAAGCAGGTTGACTCCATGTTCCGCGTGCTCCAGTGGCCCCAGTCCACACCACTTGTGGTCTGCCTGCTGGAAGGACATGGCTCATGCAACCAGTCCTGCCCATGTGTCCCACGAATGAAAGGGGACCGTTCCTCCCTACAGGTGTAGAAGGATCTGGGGGCCACCCTCCAGGGCAGAGTCTGGGGTGCCACCCAGGCCTGCCTCCTCTGCTCTGCTCCGCCTGTGCTGCCTCTGTCGTTGCTGGGGCATACTTTGTGGAGAACAGGAGCTGTATGCTTTTCCTTGGTGTGGTCGAGATTGTAGTTAGAAAAGCCAGGCTGCACAGCTTTGAAAGCTCCTGTGTTCAGGATCTGGATCAATGACAACCAGCCAGCGTAAGATCAAAGATGCGACACAAGGACCCACCAGCTTCGACGAGTTGGTGTTATTTAACGCCCGCGCTGAATGGAGAGCTTTTACGTGTTTTTGTAAACACACTTGTGCTCATCTTGATGATTTACAACTATCCGCAGTGAGGTTTAAGTCTGTTTTGACTGTGATGAATAGATTCCCTTGGCACATGCAGCTGGTTAGTGAAAGGAGCCTCATGCAGCCTTCTTGTTGAGCGAGCTGGGGAAGCAGCGGTGCTAGTCCTCAGCTCGGGCATTGGGCCGGGACCTCCGCCAGCCAGCCTTTCCCTGATTGCAGACCAAAATCAACCCAACGCCAGTGTGTTGAAAATAAAAATTGTCTGCGTCTTTACTCTTGAGGCGTTTCGAGCTATTTTATGTTATTTTTATAACTATAAATTATCTTTTGAAAGAAAGCGTGTTCAGGTTGTTAGGTTACCTTTTTAAATTTTGTTTCCGTGTTTTAGCCAGAAAGAAAAGAAAAATTGGGAAGCTCTTAATTAGATGTATTTAAAGTGGAGAAAGGAACATTTTCATTCCCTTGGCTTCAGTTAGGTGCCCTAACAGCGTTATTTGGTTGATGCTAAGAAAATGCTCCTGTGTGGTAGTGGTTCTGGGGAAGTCTTGGAACATGTGGGAGGCCAACAGACATGTTGAGTGTGTGTCCTCAACACTGGAGCAGGGAAATGGCAAGTCACGTCAGTGATTTACCATTTCTCCAGAGCGTTTATGATCTCTGTGTTGTAGTAAAGTGCTCCGAAGTCTGAAACCACCTTGGTTGAGCCAGAGAGAGTCTGAAACATATTCGGTCCTTCCTGGTAGCACATTTTCAAAAGAACCAGGAGAAATCTCAGATTTCTCAAATCAAAAAATACACGAGGCATTAGCCTTGTAATTTCAAACCTGTGATATGCTGCTTTTGAAAGTTACTGGTTGCTTTCAGAATTTAACACAGTCTTTATTTTGGTCTCCTGAATGGCAAGCCAATATTATCTTTTTTTTTTAATAAAAGAAAAGTCAAATGAAGATAATCCCTGTAAAAGTATCTAATAAAATGTGTCTTTATTTCAGTATCTTAAATAGTGACGATGAAGAAATATTCAGTAATGAAGAGCAGGAATACACATCCAAAAAGAGGAAAAAGGATCATTTTAGAAACGATACAAATACTCAATGTAAGATCACTTTTACTAATAATTTTATGACTTTTTACATGTTTACTATTATTGATCTACTACATCGTTTTGACCGTGCTGTCTTAAGAAATAAGAGGTGATATGCGAATGGCCACTATATCCAGTGTTGCCCACTTAGTCATCAGACTGTTCACAGCTTAACCATTTCTTTAGTAAGCTTTGCAACAACAGAAGATAACAAAGCCCACAGAACAGCTCATACGTCTGAATGCCTGAGCATGTTCGTGGTTCAGTGCACCAGCTCGCTCCCACACAAGGAGGCCGGACCGCAGGACGTCTTGAGTGTGGGCTTGTGTCCAGGAGACCCCAGGCAGAGGTGGATTAGGAACACCCAGAAGTGTGTAGGCTGGGGGCGGGGGTACGGATCTGGGAGCCTGGTGGCAGTACCTCGCCTACGTGACAGGCTGACAGGCGCCACTCTGCTCTGCAGCACAGAGGGAGGCATGAGAACAGTTCGGGGGTAATCAGGCTACTGACCAAGATAGGGTCTTATAGATACCAGCATCATCATGGTCCTTGAAGCTCTGGGATTTGAGGTGTATGAAAAAGGCAAGAAAAGAAGAATTTTTATTAGGAGACATAAGAATTGACAATCACATTTTTATAGTCTTATGTTTTGGTATTACTGCCGATGTTCAGACGCTATTTTCTTCTAAGTTACTAAGACGTGGTGCTGTCTTAAATAATTGTTCATGTAAAGGTGTTTCAGCACCTCTTACACTGATGTTAGGAAACAAAGTAGTTCTGTTTACGTTTAACCAGGTGAAGGCATCTCTTATCTATGTGATGAGTCACATAATTTTGTTAGCACGTGCAATTGTTGGAAGTTCCTTAAAAATCTTCACTTTGAATGATTTGCCAGGTTTTAAAAACAAAGTTAATTTTTATTCTAGGTTTTTATCGTGAGAAATGGATCTATGTCCATAAAGAAAGCACGAGAGAAGTAAGTATTCTGTTTTAAGTAAGAGTATATTTGGTATTGTTTCTGTTGAATACATAACGTCCTATTAAATAAATGATTTCTTTTCCAGTGTGGATCTACAGTTCACATTCTAGTAGGTGAAAACATAGGATCTTTGAAGCGGTGATTCGCGTGTGTGCGTGCACACATGTTCGTACCTGTGCACGTGCGGTGTGTGGTTAGTACCCGTACAGATCTGAATCGACAGAAGGGCTGTTTTGGAGCAAGTGCGGACCTTCAGACAGTTTGACTTTTTTCCCCATGACTCCCCAGAAACTGTCGATGAGAACCTGTGTACTGGTGGGATGTGTACCCTCGTTGTCGTGTGCCGTGGCTGGTGGGAGCCTTGGTGCGCACCGCCCCGTCGAGTACGAGCGGGACGTTGTGGTCAAGTCTGAGCTTGGGGAGCGGGGTGAGCCACGCCCCTCCTGTCCTCTAGCTGGCTGCAGCTTTTCCTTGAGCCGGAAACAGTTGACTTCAACTCTGCTTCCGTTTTCTCTGTTTAGTATCCAGGGAAGCCTCCTTCCTTTTGCATTCTCAGAATCCGCATTTGCCTTCTCCTGCCGCTGCCGGGAGAATAATTTAATTTAGGGAGCAGATGGTTAGTATATATTTAAGTTAAATGTTCCAGTTATTAGTTATTAAATGTTCCAGTTAAATGTTATTAGTGGATGTTCTGAAACTAGCCCGGCTCCCGATAGGCTTCCAGGTTGGCTTCTGAAACAGAAGATACATTGGCCCTGTCGGGTGCTGGTTCATACTGTCACATGTGGTCTGAGACAGTGCTCAGCTCACGGCCACTCGGAGTGAGACACCATCAGAAGAGCCTGTGGCAGAATCTGAGTAGCGTGAGCTTCTGAAAGACTTTAATTTTTCGTTTGCTCTGTATTGCCACACTGACTACAGAACACACATCCGTTTGGGATACGTAAACAACAGGGGGAGTTTGTCATGAGGCTGCAGAGGTGTGGCAGGGACACAGGCCATCTCAGGAGGGTGTGGGGTCGTGACTCACAGCCAGCCCCTCTCCCTGCACAGCGGCGTGCATCTGTACATTTAGCGCCAGCTGTGGCCGCCCCACAGCCTGTTTGCGGCTCCACGTGTGGTTCTGGGCCCCCACACGGGTGGGTGGGCTCGTGTGGTCCAAACTGTGTTCTGCAGTCTGTGAATCAGATTTAATTCCTCAGAATAGAAGAGGCTGTTGTGACATGGTGACTACCTGGAAAGGCGTCTGTGGCCATGGGCATTTAGAGTTGATTGAGAAGACAAAGGAATTAACGTGGAAGTATCAGCAGTGATTGATTTCAGATTATAATCTATAATTACTCTTTGCTTCCTGCACAACTCCCAGGAAAATATTGTGCCTGTAGCAGATACTCCTCAATAACGAGTATTGTGTTCCTTAATAACGAGTATTGTGTGTGAACATAATAGGACTGTGCTTGGGGTTCTGCACACAGTAGGACTGGGCTTGGGGTTGTGCACACAGTAGGACTGTGCTTGGGGTTCTGCACACAGTAGGAGTGTGCTTGGGGTTCTGCACACAGTAGGAGTGTGCTTGGGGTTCTGCACACATTAGGACTGGGCTTGGGGTTCTGCACACAGTAGGAGTGGGCTTGGGGTTCGGGTGCAAAACCAAATCCTCCTTTGCGGGGCATCTTCCATCAGATGCTGCTCTGCCAGCCCCTTCCTGCCTCATTAGGATGAGAGGGAGAGGGTGCCACCTCGTGTTTCTAGGGTTATCAGCAGCTCATCTAACCCCACAACTGCGAACTGAAAAAAATCTATACTCTCGGTACTTGAGACACAGAAGATCGAGTGGAACTGACTCCTGAAACCCACGGTATGGGTCTCTACAGACTGTAGAGTGTCAGGTGCGTCGTGAAGGACAAACAGCTGAGCCAAATGGCACTGCTTTCAGTACTGAAAACGATTCTGTATTTCACCTGTTTCCTTGTACTCTGGGCCGTGTGGGTCTGATGATCAGCTCCTGGGTTTCGCTGCCCAATATCCCCTGCCCCCACTTGGAAATTGCATGTAGTGCCCTCAGCCCTGGGCCTTGTCCTCTGTCCTGTGTGGCTGAACGCCTTCTGGAGCTGCGGGGGGATTGGGCGCCTCAACCCGGGCCTCCGTAACCCTCCGGTCTTCACGACAGCCCGGCAGATGTAGGCGCTTCATGATACGTGTTGCATTGTGACTTCAGCCCCCCACGTGTTCCAACAGGAGAAATCAACAAGATATGTAGTATTTGTGTCAACAGTGGTATAAAATGGCAGCGTGTCACGTCTTGAGTATAAATGGCTTCCGCTGAGCATTGCTGTTTCACTCCATGTTCATCCGAATATGGAATAAGTCATAAAAACAAATGCCCTTTGCCGAAATTCAAAAAAAATTTGCACTGACTCATTCACATTAACTGACTTGATTTTGACTAATTGACTAATTATGGATTTCAGCTGTTCTGTGTCTGTTTCCAGAGGCACGGCTATTGTACTTTGGGAGAGGCTTTTAATCGCTTAGACTTCTCCAGTGCAATTCAGGATATTCGGAGGTTCAATTACGTGGTCAAGGTAAGTCTTCTGTTTCAAAAGCCATTTTGATGACACTTTGTTGCCTGGTTTTTGAGGTGACGGGTGTACAGGCGTCTGAGCACGTCTGGCAGTGGTGCAGATGGCAGCAGAGAGCACGGGGAGACATTGAGGAGAAAACAGAAATAACGGGGGTTTTGGGTGCCCCGTGTCCCACGTGCTTTCTTCTGGGCCACCCTGCACTGCGGGTTCACCGGCTACACGCACCGGGCGGTCTGGTCTGTTGGGGTCATCGCAGTCAGAGGGACAAAGGGAAGAGCAGGTCTTCCGTGAGACTCTGACCTGATGATGTCACATGCGTTTTGTGCTTGGTGTTTGTCGTAAGCGTGCCAACAGGCAGCAAGCTGGTAGGAGAAAGGGGTTCATCAGAGTAGATCTCCACAGAGGCCTTGAGTGTGTGGATTGTCTCCTCGGAGAAGGAGTTTCTGTCTTGGCTCAAAAGGAGCACGTGTCACCTGTAATGTTGTAGGCAAAGTGTAAGTGATGGTTTGCGATGCTGTTAATTTTGGGTTTTTAAATAGGGCTGTGACACATTGGAAGTATTTCCCTAGTAACAGCTCTTAGGAAGTCAAAAGCGTGAGCGGAAGGACAAGAATATTGGGGGTTAAATAACTTGACACCTGAGGTAATGGTACCTGCTTGGTTTGGCCGTGGTCACAGTTGGCCAGGGCATCGAGAGTGACCAGCACGTGGGGCCCCATGGCCGGGAGGTTCCAGCACCAGGGCCAGAGTGTGTTCTGAGTTGTCACCCAGTACACACTGGCCATCGGGGCGTGGCTGCTGCTCACCTCTTCTCCAGGTGAGGTGCTGGCATGTGACCCAGCCCCGTCACAGTGGCAAGAATCCAGGGTCCAGGAAAACCATACGTCTGCACAAGGGTCTGTTTTCCTGTAGGTATTTCCCCATGGTGCTCTTTGTCTCTCTCTCCCTTTTTTTTTTTTTTAATATTTATTTATTTTTGAGAGAGTATGAGCGGAAGAAGGGCAGAGAGAGGGAGACACAGAATCTGAAGCAGACTCCAGGCTCTGAGCTGTCAGCACAGAGCCAGATAGATGTGGGGCTCGAACCCACAAACTGCGAGATCATGACCTGAGCTGAAGTCGGACGCTTAACCGACTGAGCCTCCCAGGCGTCCCCTCATGGTGGTCTCCCAAAGTTCGGATCCTGCTGTGTTGTTTCGTCCTGGCCATTCTTAACACCCCCCCCCCCCCCCCCGCCCCTGACCAGAGAGTTCACTTGTGCTGGGGTACTGGAAATTGGCAGCCAGGCAGAGACGGGGGGTGGTGCGGGGAAAAGGGCTCTGTGTGGTCAGGCTCAGACATTTCCAGAACTGGGCCAGGTGCTGTGACGGGGGAGGGTCCGTGGACTGCGGTCAGACGCCTGCATTTCCATTGCTCAAACCCCTCATGAACTTTTTTCTCTGTATGCTGCACTCTTATCTGCTCAAGAACCTTTCTTCACACGTCCTTCATCTTTCTGAAAATGAAAATACCTACTTTAGCCTCATCCTAAACAATAAACCTGTGAAACCGAATTTTCTCCCTAACACATAAAAAAAATGCATACGTATAAAATTAAAACGTACTGTCCACTGCCAACTGCCGTGGTTTCGTGCAGTTGGCAGTACCGGGCGTGTCCTTGTTGCCCCCGGGGGCAGTGTCATAGGGACCTGGTGACCTGGGGAGGTGATGGGGGAGGCCCCCAGGGGCAGTGCTCCCAGCCTCAGTGGCTCCTCCTGCCCGCAGGCCCTCCCGTCTCCATCACTGCCCAGCGAGAATCCTTGCCTTCTCACCTGGCCCCCTGCCCTTCACATCCCCCTCCAAAGACCCCTCACTTATGCCCACCTTCCACTAAAAGCAAAGGCACAGAACTGGCCCTCGGGCACCTTTTCTGCCCATGCCAGCTCTCCTGCCCTCTCCCAGTTGCGGTCTGGGTTTTCACCCTGGGACCCCCCCCCCCCCACCCCTGCTCCCACCAACACCACCAGCTCCATTCCGCTAGCTGCCACCTTCTCCGTGGAGATGCAGGGCCTCCACACGCTTGGCCGGGAGGCCCTTTCCTTGTTGCCCAGCGGGTGCGTGCGCCCAGGGAGGGGCTCGTGGGGTGCGTGTGTTCGCCCCAGAGAGGGGCTCAAGGAGTGCATGTGCCCCAAGGGGTTCATGGGGTGTGTGTGCCCCGGAGAGGGGTTCGTGGGGCTTCATGACCTGCACTGATACAGCCAGCTTTGCCCGCAGGAGCCACTGCTTGATGTTTCTGTGCTGCTTTAAATGTTTGTAGCAATGCTTCCTACATCGGCAGCTAAGAGGATTGTCTTGGAGTTGTCAGGTGATCTCCCGTAGTTGATGCTGGGCAGTCCGCCCTCGTCGGTGTTGTTAAAATAAACCAGATGTGAAATGCTTCATTGTTTCCTTAGGTTTCCAGTGGCATTCAGTGATGTTTCCTTGAAAATTTGTAAAAGACATTCAGAGTTTGTACTTCTCGATATTCCATGAGATCCCTTTGTTTCCCTAAAATTAGCAAATTTAAACTGAGACTAATGGATAATTATTACACGTCTTCTGAATAAAAGTTTTGTGTTCAATTATGGACTGTTTCTGTTGCCAAAGTGAAAGTAAGCAGTTGGGAGTGGGGGTATAGCCTTCATTCTCACCTTGGCAGGAATGAAAATTCAGTATCCTCTGAAAAACAAATTCAGACTAAGTTGTCCTCTCCAGTCCTGTAGGTAATGGGGGTAAGGCATTCTTGGGATTATCTGTGAAGAAATATTTGAGATGTAGGGGTGCCTGGGTGGTTCAGTTGGTTAAGCGTCCGACTTCGGCTCAGGTCATGACCTCGTGGTCTGTGAGTTCAAGCCCGGTGTCGGGCTCTGTGCTAACAGCTCAGAGCCTGGAGCCTGCTTCCGATTCCATGTCTCCTCCTCTCTGTGCCCCTCCCATGCTCGTGCTCTGTCTCTCTCTGTCTCTCGATAATAAATAAACATTAAAAAATTTTTTAAAAAATTGAAATGTTTTCATATCTAGATTACTTTAATAATTTTTCAAAAATTCAGTCTGATTTTGAGGAGTAAATGTTGTTTATCTGAGCTGCATTCACTCAACTTTATGAAGGAGAAGAAAAATTAACTTTAGGTGCCGTGTGTGTCCAATACCTGTGGCTGACGTGGAACAGAGGCTGAGCTGAGCATCACTTCTGCACCCGCGTGCTGGTGGGGCCCCCAGGGAGACCTGTGAGCGGGTATGGGCTGCGTATCGTAGAGCTCCAAGTGCGGGACGGGGTCGGCCCCCTCCTCCTGCACCAGGGCAGGTCTTGACTTTCCTGTCCACGCAGCTGGGGAGCAGGACAGCACTTCCTGCTCTGGGCTGACACCCGTGTGCACCAGCACTCACGCCTCCCGCACCGCCCAGCTGTTTGCATACTTGAGAAACCATGGTCCTTCGTCACCACTGTCTGCTCTCTCGTCATGAGGGTGCTGCCGTATGTCAGTGTCAGGCTGATTGGTTATCGGTGATGGCAGACTGCTCTTAAATCCTGGCTCTAATCCACAAACACCTTCTTCTTGTTTTAATAGTTTGTGAAAATTGTCCTGGCCTGTTACTAAAGAGCCTTACCATAATTTATTGAGCTATTAAATTTCTTCACTCCCAGAAAATCAATGCAAACTGAAACGTTTTCACTTACTAGTAATTTTCCTCTCATTAAGTGACTGTCCACAGCTATTATTTCATAATATGGCCTGAGAAGTTTCCTTATTGATGAAGAAATAAAGACAAGTCAAGATGCAGCTTACATGTGACCCCTGGTGAGTGAACGGTTCTTAATACCTGGTCCATTTACCCCATTTGTAAATCATGTACAAGTAGATGCATTTCTGGTCAGTTTTATGAGCTTAGATTTAGTGGGATTTTGAGAATTCTACTTAAGAAAGTTAAGCACACATTTGGAAACCCACCAAACCAGCATTTCAGAGACTCTTGTAAAGCAGATTCCATTCACACTGTGCGGTAAACACTTGTGCTCTCTGGTGGTGAAGCCACATTTCCGGGCCAGTTCAGTGTGGCTGGTCCCTGCCCCCCGGTCAGCGTCTGGCTCCTGCGTGGGCAGCCTGTGTGTGCCCGTTTGGTCATTGCTTCAGAGCCTCTGAGCCTCAGTCATCACCGCCCAGGTCCCCATCTGGAGCCCCAGGAGCGTGGGGACTTGGTCTGCTTTGCTCACTGCTGTGTCCCCAACGCCCTTCCTGTTTATCCTTCTCTTACTGTTGGCAGGTAGTTTTATTGTTTGTGTCTTTTGTTTAAAATTGTATATTACTAAAACAGTATCGGAAAGCCTATAACTTTGAGAAACTCCTGTTTTATATCGGTATTTTGTGAGACACCTGCTTTCACCTGTGAGACACCTGCTTTCAGTCGAAGGAAGCGCTCTTCAACTCGCTTGACATTTTGTTCTCAGTAAAATTAAATTCGACCTTGTAGCTCTGACATTTTAAAGCAATATAGCATAAACTGATGGTCATGGTAGTGCACTGGGAACGTAGGCTTTGGTTCTTTAGACAGTGAGTCCTCCCAGTGAATGCACGTCACCTAGAAATCCACAATGTCGTTCTCCTGGGTCTATGGGCTGCGGCCTCGGCTTTAATCTTCAACTGTCCACACGCTGATCCTGTCAGTGAGATGACCTGTGTGAGAATCAGAGCTGCCAAGGCTCCCTTTAATGCGGAAGATTATAAATTGTGTAACAGTATAACATAGATGAAATAGCAGTCTTTCTTTCTGCCGGTTCGAGAAATCTGTGAATAAGATGCGGGTCCATGGGCTATTAGTCCAAGGAAAGTGGAGAAAAGGGATAATGCGAGCAGTAGAAATCCTGACTCACAAACCTTCTGCTCAAGCCGGTTCCCAAATGGGAGGCTTGGTTTTAATGCAGCCTGTGTCAACTGTGATGCCCATTGGCCCTTGAGCAGAGGGACGGGGTCCCAGGCCTTGGCCGCGTCTGCCAGACGCCCTCCCTGGGATTCTGCACAGACTGCCCTGTCGCATCCAGGGTTAGGGTAACGGTTCTGCTCCTGCCTGTGACATCTGGTTAGAACTCTCTGCTCTCACAGAGTTTCGGCCGTGCTCCTGTATTGTTAAATGCTGTGAAATTGAGAAGACTTCTAAAAATCAGATCATGAAATTCTGAGTCACTGAGGGCTGTTTGAACCTGGCAGTTGGGGGCAACGGCCTGGGTTTGAAAGATGCCTGTGCACAGGTCCTGGCTCTGCTCCCTGTGATGTCACTTTCCTGAGCTCTGTGGATGGTCCCAGTCATGCCCCCCCGCCCCAGGGTGCGGTAAGAGGCCAGTGACGTCAGGCCCCACAGACAGTGTCTGTGGTCATCACTCTGCTTTCCAGTGATTGTGAACGTGCTGGTGGAGCAGTGGCGTGGCTGTGCCCGTGAAGAGTGTCCCATGTAAAAGTCTGTAATAGACTTCGTTTAAACAGGAAACTCATTGGCCCTTTTTGTTGGTCTTTCTGCACCTCCCTGTGCTGGTGTGATCATTCAGAAATACCTGTATGTGTGGAGCCTTGAGCTTTCTCTCGGAGCCACGGTTAATCAGGAGTGCACCCTGGCGCTTTATTTAGCTGAATTCAGTTCTAGTTTTGTTACATTCTGACAGAGTTGGACCCCTAAGTGCTCTGTGGCTTTGAAATGTGTTACATTTTCCTTTGTGGCCATTTTCGTAATTGATTTTTGTAAGGGTTCTCTTGACCCATGAGAAAAATCCACACTCTCTATTTGAAGGATGTAATTTTTCTCTGCTTGTATTTAAACAAGATTTGGTGGTTATGTTAATCCTTCCAGATCTTTCTCATTTTGAATTTTCAAATTTGAAGAGATACATAAAAGTCTCCATAACAAACTTTCATGGGGCGCCTGGGTGGCTCAGTCGGTTGGACGGCTGACTTCAGCTCAGGTCATGATCTTGTGGTCTGTGGGTTGTGGTCTGTGCTGACAGCTCAGAGCCTGGAGCCTGCTTCTGATTCTGTGTCTCCCTCTCTCTCTGCCCCCTCCCCTGCTTGCTGTCTGTCTCTCTGTCTCTCTCTCAAAAATAATAAACATTAAAAAAGAAAAACACCGAACTTTCATTAAATTTGCAACAGATTTTCTTTGTATATCTAAGTAGATAAAGGCTAATGTTTCATTGTATTTTCTTTGTAAATTGTGTCTTTTGCCCTTTTATCTTAATTACCATTTTAAGTTGTATTTTGAGAGGCAGAACATGAGCAGGAGAAGTGCAGAGAGAGAGAGAGAATCCCAAGAAGGCTTCACCCTGCCAGTGCAGAGCGTGACGAGGGGCTCGAACTCACCGTGAGATCGTGACCTGAGCCAAAACTAAGGGTCGGACGCTTAACTGACTGAGCCCCCCGGACACCCCTAATTACCATTCCAGCCTGAAGTGTCGCTTGTCACCCGTTACCATGGCTGCTCTGGTTTTCCTTGGGTTTGCACAGGCCCATGTGCTGGTCTCTGGCAGGTGTCCGTCCATCCTCCAGCCCCTGTGAGTGATGGCCCGGTCTGTCTCATGTGGATATTTTACACGATAGTGGAAAACCGTGGTGGTGGTGGGGGGTGCTTGGGAAGACGCAGCCCCATGGACCCTGGTCCCCACGGGGAAGGAGTGCTCATGAGGGCAGGAGGCCTCCAGCTTGGCCTCAGCGTGTTCTCTGCTCTGAGGTTGCTGAGGACCCTGGAGACACTTCACTTACAGGAGTTGTCTCAGTTGATACTGTGTAGAGATAAAAATAACTGTTACTTCTCTGTGTAAAAGTGAAGAGTGGGCGGCACTCCCTTTGCGAGCCTCCTTCGTGTCTGTGGCCGCACCCCATCCAACTGCCCCTGGAGCCCTTCATCACGCACCCCGGGAGTCTGGCTGACTTGGAAACCTCACAGTGGCATTTGGGGACATGGACAGACTGCTGGGCTGGGGCGCTCCCCTCCTCCTCCCTCTGTGCTCTGGGGAGCAGAAGAGACGTGTGTCTGCATGGCTGGTCTGTGTCTCCGAGGCCCCGTGTTGTGGCAGCGGGAACCTGTGTTTAGTAGCGATGCCACGCGGGCAGGTTGTCTGCAGGGCCGTGGCGCGAGGTCTGGGAGGCCGCGGTGGCTGGAGACCTGTCACTGGTGCAGCACTTCCTGGAACAGAGCCCATCCCTTCCTCCCAGTTGGCCTGAATTCTGTCTGATGTGGTTATGAACTCAGGAGAAAGCGGGTGTTGTTCAGCCCACGGTGCTGGCTGTGAGGACTTTCAAACTAGGAAGATGCTCAGCAGTGAGCAGATCAGGAGCAGGAGCCGAGGGGCTGGATCGTCTCAGACACGTCTGGTTTGATCGGCTAGGACCTGTAGGCCCCGCCCTGACGCGTGTGTGTGTGTCTGTGATCATGGCAGCGGAGCACACGTGTGTAAGCATGTTAGAGATGGGAGGATGATTTGCCCCCGAAGATGATCACGTGCTTGTCGTCCTTGTAACGCCTGGTTTGGACTTTAGCGGCCTCCCTGGATTCCTTTTCTCCCTCTGGACACCGGCACGGTGAACTGGAGGGAGGGTGGAAAATCCACGTTCCGGGAGACAGGAGGCGGGTGTTCACGCACTCTGAGGCGGGTTCACGCTTGCGGAAAGCAGCCGAGATCGGGCAGAGACGGTGCAGGAAGCCGGGAACAGACGTGTTCCGACCGGGGGTGGGGGGCAGGTGTGGGGGCCACCAGAAGACACTCGTGCCGGCGCCGGGGAGGCCTGGCTGTGGCCCCCAGAGAACCTCGTTTGTGGGCCTGCAGGAGCGGGGGCCCTGCCGAACAGGCCCTGCAGGAGGGAGCGCGCGTCTCTCAGAACAGAGTGGGAGGGGGGCGTGGAGAGCCTGTGGCGCCCCCGCCGGTGGGAGTGAGAGTGTGCAGGCAGACCGCGGTGGCGGTGCCGGAATCGGACGGGGCTGTCATGGGAGGTGGCAGTGGGCGGGCCAGGGGCCAGAGAGACGCGGGTATGGGCGGAGGGACAGGAGCGGGCAAATGAGGAAGAACGAAAGGGAGAGAGAGCGTAAAGGGGAGAGGGCTGGTGGCGGCCAAAGGTGCGGCCCAGCACGCTGTAAGGACGGCATTCAGGAGACTTGCCTGAGGTGAGAATCGCCTTGGGTCCGCCCCTCGAGCCCGCGTCCACCCTCGGAAATCACTGCGCTGACGACGGTGACAGGCCAGGGGCCAGCGCGGCTCCTGCCTCCCCATCAGCTGATGCATCCTCTCCCGTTCCAGCTCCTGCAGCTCATCGCGAAATCCCAGCTGACCTCGCTGAGTGGCGTCGCCCAGAAGAATTACTTCAACGTTTTGGACAAAATCGTCCGGAAGGGTGAGCTGCTGACCGATGTGTTTACTAACCTAGATAAGGAGACGGGGACGGGATTCCTCTTTATTACTCGCCAGTGTGGTCAGGAACCGCACTGTCCAATGACGCGGTAGTTTCTAGACCCGAGTGTAGGTCAGTCTGTGGTTCTCCCCTTCTGTTCCTGTGGTTTCCTTTCCTCAAGGTTGCTGTGCACACAAAGGAGCATAATGCGGAAGATAGTTACCCCGAGTTCTAGAAAGAGAATTCCTCTTGTCACGGGGCATCCCCGAGTTCTAGAGGTAGAGTTCACCTTGTCACAGGGAATCCCCGAGTTCTAGAGAGAGAAGTCACCTTGTCGTAGGGAATCCCCGAGTTCTAGACAGAGGTCATCTAGTCGTGGGGAATCCATGAGTTCTAGAGAGAGAGGTCACCTTGTCACGGGGAATCCCCGAGTTCTAGAGAGAGAGGTCATCTAGTCACGGGGATCCCTGAGTTTTAGACAGAGAGTTCACCCTGTCACAGGGAATCCCCAATTACTAGAAAGAGTTCACCTTGTCAGGGGGAGTCCCCGAGTTCTAGAGAGCTGACCTTGTCAGGAGGGATCTCCGATTTCTAGAGAGAGTGTTCACCTTGTCAGGAGGGATCCCTGAGTTTTAGAGAGTTCACCTTGTCAGGGGGGATCCCCAAGTTCTAGAGAGAGAGAGAGTTCACTTTGTCAGGGGGAATCCCCAATTTCTAGAAAGAGAGTTCACCTTGTCAGGGGGAATCCCCGAGTTCTAGAGAGAGAGAGTTCACCTTGTCAGGGGGAATCCCCGAGTTCTAGAGAGAGAGAGAGTTCACCTTGTCAGGGGTGATTCCTGATTTCTAGAGAGAGAGTTCACCTTGTCAGGGGTGATTCCTGATTTCTAGAGAGAGAGTTCACCTTGTCACAGGGAATCCCCAATTTCTAGAGAGAGAGTTCATTTTGTCACAGGTAACCAGGTGCATGTCGTGCTTGCTTTATGTTTCCATGACCAAGGTTGTAGATGTTTAGGCATCAAACAAGCCTGGAGCTTTATTTTTAATTTAACGCTTGTCTTGATTAATTACTGGCTAATAATAAATGGAGTTTAGGGGCGCCTGGGTGGCGCAGTCGGTTAAGTGTCCGACTTCAGCCAGGTCACGATCTCGCACTCCATGAGTTCGAGCCCCGCGTCAGGCTCTGGGCTGATGGCTCGGAGCCTGGAGCCTGTTTCCGATTCTGTGTCTCCCTCTCTCTCTGCCCCTCCCCCGTTCATGCTCTGTCTCTCTCTGTCCCAAAAATAATAAACGTTAAAAAAAAAAATTAAAAAAAATAATAATAAATGGAGTTTAAATTTCACACCATGAGTTTATGTTCCTGTGTAAATTTAGGATTGTATGTGTAAGGCATTTTTAAATATCAATTCTCTTTATGATGAGTATATAATTTTTTTTTTTAACGTTTATTTATTTTTGGGACAGAGAGAGACAGAGCATGAATGGGGGAGGGGCAGAGAGAGAGGGACACACAGAATCGGAAACAGGCTCCAGGCTCCGAGCCATCAGCCCAGAGCCTGACGCGGGGCTCGAACTCCCGGACCGCGAGATCGTGACCTGGCTGAAGTCGGACGCTTAACCGACTGCGCCACCCAGGCGCCCCAGTGATGAGTATAAAGGAAGTAGAGGCTGCCAATTTTAAAGGCGAAATTATAGACTCAACCAAAATTCTACTATTAGGCAATATTTTCATGTTTTTCTAAATTTTATCATGTTTCTGGTATCTCAGAAGTGATGCCAGTTTGGGGTTGTGGTGAAATTAGGTCATCATGTTTTGTTTTGGTTGAATATACATGACCTAAATTCACCACCATAATCATTTTCAAGCACATTCCCATGGTTGTGTGACCACCCCTCCATCTGCCTCCGGAACATCCCCGTGGACTCTGACCCCTCCCTGGCGCCCACCCCGCCTTGTCTCAGAACGGGCTCCACATGGGGTCTGTCCCTTCGCGATGCCCCCCTCCCTCCCCGTTACGGGACACCACCCCCTGGATTCACCCCTGTTGGGGCAGAGCAGTGCTCCGCTCTGTGGCGCGTCTGTGAATGCTGTCGGTGGACGAGGAGTTGACTTGTACAGATCCGCAGTCTTGTGTTTTGTCCTACCCAGTGCTCGACGACCACCAGAACCCCCGCCTTATCAAGGATCTTCTCCAGGACCTGAGCTCCACCCTGTGCATCCTTGTCCGCGGGGTCGGGAAGTCCGTGCTGGTGGGGAACAGCAACATCTGGGTGTGCCGTCTGGAGACCGTTCTTGCCTGGCAGCAGCAGCTGCAGAACCTTCAGATGACTAAGGTAGGGGCTCGTGGGCCCGACAGCCGCGTGCCGGGAGTCCGCGTCACCGGATGCTTCCCGGTGACCACAGGGCCTGAGCGGCTGGTACAGCTTTTGGAGGGCTTTTTTCTTTGTGTGTTCGTAATTACTGCTTGAAGATGATATGGGCCAGATGGCCCCGTGATGGCTTCCATCGCCTTGGAGAAGACCGTGGGGGTGGCCATCGCTGAGAGGGTGGGTCGTGAGGCAGTGCGCTAACTTGCCTCTAAAGGAAGTTAGGTGCTTGGGGCCAGAATAAGTACCCGTGAGTCCATCTGCCTTGTACTGCCAGCGACTCCTGTGCACACAGTGCTGCTTCTCCAGGGTCCGCGTTTGCCCCACGAGCCTGTTGTCACATGCATCCGCCTGGAGCTCTGCAAGAACGCGCTTGGGCAGGAGAGGGTGCAGATCCTGTCACTTGTCCGGAAAGGGCTTATTCCAGGAACTGAAAGTGTTCGCCCAGTTGACTAAGTCAGTGTTGCAGGTGGTATTCTGTTCACGTCCAGGATTCTGTAAAGGAAAGAGTGGACGGAATGGCCTGCGGTGCCCAGCAGGTGATGGATTCTCCAGATTGCCCTTCTGATGGGGCTGAGGTCCCCTCCCGTCAGTGCGCCTAAGGCTCCACACGAAGGCGGCTGCTTTCAGAAGTGATCTGGAAAACCTTAACTATGGGCCACTTATTTGCCATCTGAATATGGGATTTACGGAAAGAGTAGAGGTTCCCTAACTATGGCTTGAAGTTACAACAGATTCTCTTACGTTCAGTGTTGGTAAGCACTCAACAGACTTGACAGAAGCATCATCTGTGCAGCGGATGTGGTGTCCCCCTGCGGCTGAGGGCTGTGACTGGAAAGTCCGCCTGTGAGAGGGACACGCATGCCGTGTGGAAGCCTTGCACAAGTGGCCAGACCTCACACCTGTGCCCCACTTGTCTCTCGCGTGCGTGGCCAGACAACCTGGAGGTGCCGCCTGAACTAGTGAGCTGGGGGTGGGCGGCCAGCAGGGGTCTGAGGGCAGGACCCCATGAAGGGAGCTCGTGGAGAGAGAAACCTGCGGTGACCGCAGCCCCCACGGGAGGGCAGACAAGCACACGGTTGGGCTGGCGCACGTTGCATCACGAGGGGAAGGCAGGCAGAGGCCTTGGCCGCTAGCAGGACTGAGAAGGCACCCGCCTCCTGGTGGGTCCTCCTGTCATTTACGGCAGCTTGGAGGAGGCCCCAAGGGAGAGCAGGGGCGGGGACTGTCTCCTGACCTGGGCCCCACTCTGCGCTCGGAGCTGGCTTTCCTGGGGCATGGTCCCCGCAGTCACTGGCACCAGGGAGGAAACGGAAAGACTGGTGTGTCAAGTGACACGGTCATGGCCACGCCGGTCCTGATATCTGATATCGCGCCATGGACTCCCTCTCTGCCCGCGTGACCTGGGCTTTGTACCCTCACAGTGGGCAGTGCAGGGAGGCTCACAGGTGGGAAGGTTTCAGGAACTCGGAGGCAGGAGCTCCTCAGGGTGTCAGGCTGAGGCCACAGGCCAGCGAGCCTTGAGCTCCACCTTTGATTATTCAGAGGACGCTTGTGTAGACGCCAGTGGAGCAGGGCAGCCGAGCATGTGCCCGGAGCATGGACGGTGTGGGTCCAAGAGCACCACCTGGAGCTGAGCCCCGCCAGCCTCGGACACCGCGTCCCGTGTCCCTGGTGGCAGCGGTGGCCTCCTCTTCCAAGTTCCAGGAAAGAAGTCAGCGTGGTGACCCTTAAATGCAGGCTCCTGGCCTCCCAGAACTGTGTGGCCAGGTTGTGGGCATCTGCATCAGGGGGTCATTGTGTGCTGGGAGCCCAGGCAGCCCGGGCGAGACTGCAGGGGACAGTGCGTGACCGCAGGTCAGTCCAGCTCGTGGGTGTGAGAGTCATGGTGCCTGAGTCTGGGGTCCTGCCTGCGGGGAGCAGACCCCTTGCTGCTGCTGCTGCTGCTGAAAGGTGGTGGAAACTCCCCCAGGGCAATGACAGGCGGCCCTGCTGTGAGGGCAGAAAGTCGAGGGCGGAGGTGGGTCCTCACTGGGTCCTGTGGGAGCCAGGGCAGCTCGAGGGCCTGCAGGGAAGGTGGGCGTGCTTCCGCAGGAGTGGGCATGGGTGCGTGCGATGTGCCAGGAGGGCCAGGGCAGGAGGGGAGGAGCCACATTCCTGCCCGCCTGGGGACCTGCTTGTGGAGCTCAACAGGAAATGGCTCAGCAGTGGGGGGGGAGGGGAGGGGGGGGCGGGGCAAGCTGAGTGGAAGGCACCACAGCTTCGGCTTCCAACTGACGGTCCAGCCGGGGTTTGTGCCGCCTCACGTTTGCGCCGTCAGAAGTCGTGATGAACCACGCTGGTGTTTTCTGTGGTGCCGTCTGGTTCAGTCACCCTGGACCGTCGGGGCGTTTCCTGCGCCTTGTGAGGGCAGCGGGTGCTCATGAGCTCCGGTGTGATGCGCAGGTTCCTCTGGGGAGGAGGGGGGAGGAGCACAGGAGCAGCAGGAGCCGTCACATGCCTGCTGTAGTGCCCACGGAGCGTGTGTGTGTGTGTGTGGGCCCGCGCGTGCGCCCTCTGCCGTGTGCCAGCAGCACTGACAGCTCGTGTCTGCGGGCGCTGTGCCGCCCAGCGGAGGCGGGGACACGTTTGTCAGTGTGACGGCAGGAACACGGGACACACCTGTGCAGCACTGCCCGGCGACGGCTCCCAGGCTGGTGGCTAGGGGTCCGACGAGGGGAAACATCCTCAGAGATGTGCCCTGAGCTGCCACCACGCCCGGAGGCATGGGAATCCCCCTCACGGCCCCCGCAAAGTGCCACGATGCACCTGTATTGGGACTGCTGCCGGGCAGTGACACAGCGACGACGTGGACCGAGGGTGCGCGGCTTGGCCCCTCTCCGCACCTGCCGGGGGATTTGGGGACCAAGCTCGAGGAGTGCTCCCCCCACAGGCACCGACTGTGCCTAGGGAACTGGGCTGCCCAAGAGAACAGAAACCAGAGGGAGCCGGCCGTCCCTGGGGCTGACCGCCAGGGACGAGGACAGTCTCTCAGCCACTCAGCCACATCAGGAGTGTGCACGGGTGTGCACGCGTCCCCGAGCCCACAGGACTCTGCACCCTTGTTTAACCCTCACTGCGCTCTCCGTGTGCTAGTGAGGGGTTCTTGCCGGGAGGTGGGGGTGCTCACAGGGTGCCTGACTCCCTCCCTCTGTCGCCTCTCTCTCCATCCGGGTCCCCTCCCCAACCTCCCCTCCACTCCCCCCATGGGATGTGCACAGGCTCCACCCTATCCCCTGGAGCTGCACCCTCGGGAGGGAGCGGGGAGGGCATAGTTTCTACATTAGAAACTGGATACCCAGCGCTACTGGGGCCTCTGCGATCAGCCAGTGACTCCCCGCCACCCCCCTCCCTGCTCAGGACCCCCTGGCCCCCAGCCACGTCCATGCCACGTGGAAGATGTGAATCTTGCGCAGGGGGAGGGTGTGACCCCCCAGGGCCTGGGGCAGCACAGGACTCCACTGCCAGGAGGGAGGGACGGTGGCATTTGGGCGACGCGTTGGTCGGAGCTTCTGCTCAGGCTCGGCTGCTGGGCTTCCTTACGGCCTGGCGCCCTCTCGTGCTGCGCGCAGTGAACCGCCGTCCATGTCCCTTCCAGCAGGTGAACGACGGCCTCACCCTCAGCGACCTCCCACTGCACATGCTCAACAACATCCTGTACAGATTCTCCGATGGCTGGGACATCGTGACGCTGGGCCAGGTGACCCCGACCCTGTCTGCGCTCAGTGAGGACCGGCAGCTGTGGAAGCGGCTGTGTCAGTACCACTTCGCGGAGAAGCAAGTGAGTGTGGGGGCCCCTCAGAGCTTGTGCAGGACCCCGTGATTTCTCCTCGGGAGCTCGTGAAGTTCAGTTCCCACGTTGGGGAGGGTCCGTGACGGCAGATGTGACCCAGCACAGATGGCAGAGTGAGGCAGGGCTTTTGGGTCCCCGGTCGGCACCAGGGCATCCGTTCCTTGCCCGCCGGCCTCCGCCGCGCCGCATGCCCTGTAGGTGCTGTGCCCCCTGAACCCGAGCCTGTGCCCAGCAGCTGTACACGGCTCTCTGCGCTCCCCTCCCCGCAGCCCGTGCCTTCAGACCCAGTTCTGAGAACCGGCGACCTGCCGGCCGTTCCGGTTTGCTGTCGTACCTCTGGGACCAGAGCTGGAGTCTCACACACGTGTGGGGCGGGTGGGACGGTCAGGAACCAGGCCACCCGTCAGAGGAGGGTGTGGCTGCTGCGGGGACAGGTGAGGGCAGTAGACAGAGCCTTGGATGTGTGCTCGGGGGGAGGCCGTCGCCCTCGGAGGACCGGGCGGCGGGTGTCCTTGAGAAAGGGCAGGCTGTGGTGTGCGTGAGGGTGCTGCAGCCACGCCGTGTCCCGGGGTTTCCCCAGCGGGCTGAGAGGAGCTGCGAGGGCACTGGGAGCAGAGCGCAGTTTCTGTGAGATTGTTGGTCCTCTGGAAGAACGTTCAGGAGAGTGTGAGGATGCCTCCGAGGCCAGGAGGGCGGCACGGCTCCTGGAGGAGGAGCTGGGGCTGGAGTGGCACAGGGAAGTGAGCGGGCCACCTGCCCTGGGGACCACACGGAGTCCAGGGTGTAAGGGACCCACCAGACCTGGTGCTGGAGGTCCTGGGCCGTCAGCTAAGCAGAGGGCCCTTGGGTTTAGTTGGAGGCCTCTGTGACCCCAGAGAAAATGGTCAAGGTGGATTTGCTGTGGGAGAATCCGAGAAGTCAGGATGAATTTCAGCTGCGAGGAAAGACTGGGGCTCTAAGGTCAGCATAGATGAGGGGTGTTGAATTCTTTGGAGGGAGCAGGGGGAGAAGCCAGGGGAGGAGAGAGAAGGTTCTCCAGGATGGAGGCGGCAGGTGGGACTTGCCTTGGGCGCTGTCTCTGACGGTGGCAGAGCCCCAGGAGGGCACAGGTCTCCTGGGCGGGGATGCTGCCCTGTCCTGGTCCCGTCTGATTTGATCCAGGTGAGTTGCATTTCAGGTAACTGTGTCCTGCACTCTGCTGCCTTGTGAAATCAAGCTGCACCTGATACCGTCTGTGAGAGCCACGTGCTGAACAGAGTTGTGTGTGTCCAGTTTTGTAGACACCTGATCGTTTCGGAGAAGGGCCACGTGGAGTGGAAGCTCATGTACTTCGTGCTGGAGAAGCACTACCCAACCCGGGAGCAGTACGGGGACACCCTGCACTTCTGCCGGCACTGCAGCATCCTCTTCTGGAAGGTGAGGCAGCTGGGCGGCTGCATCCTGGACGCGGCTGTCCCACTGCAGGCCCAACAGTAAGAAGATGGCAGTTTCCTTAGTGTCACGGCAGGGGGACCAAGTCACGGAAGTAAAACGTAGAACTTGGAGTCTGAGTCAGAACGCATTTCTGCCTTTGCTGGGCACTCGCTGGCAGGACGTGTCCCCGGGTTGGTGGGGCCCATGGCTCCTGGTCCTGGGCCGGTGCCGGGTTCCTGCCGCATCTCCTGCCTGCGGTTCTGGATGTCCTACCAGCCCACAACTGGAGGGCAGGGGTGAACTGTCCTTTGTACACCTGGGTGGAGCCCGTCCGGAGCTGTCCTGGGACCCCTTGGAGGTGCCTCCACAGGCTCCCCCTCCAGGCCCAGCCCCCACAGTAGGGAGGGCACAGCCTTCCAGACACACAGGGGGTTTCCTGACTTACCTGACAGAAACTGGACCAGAGTTTCCTGACTCACACTTGAACCCGAGTACCCAGTGTGCTGGGCACCCGGCACCCTGTCACCTCCCGCCACGCAGACCCGGGGCTCTCCTTGGCCCTCCAGGCGGAGGTGAGCACGTGCACACCTGCCCTGGGCAGCGCCTCGTCTTCCTCACCTGCTGATACTCTGCATCTGGGACTGTGTGTTTATGTTGTGAGATTTCCACGGGAGAGGGAAGCAGACCCTGCTGAGGGTGACCCGGTGCGCGTCCCGTGTGTGGCATGGCCCTCTCGCGCTCTCCCGCCATCCGCGTCTACCTGGCCGATCCAGCCCTGTCTGTTCACTTCCACCTGTGATTTGTTAGGTAGACCATGTAGCAAGCCCTAGGTTGTCGGAAAAGAGAGGACTGCTTGAGATTTTTCTCATTTCACGTTATATTTACAGTAGTGTCACTTCTGGGATTTCAGGTTATCCGTGGCAGTGAATGTAATGATGTTGTTTGCTGTATTATTTTAATGGAGGTTTATTTACTCTGTGAAAGGTGGGCAGCGTCACGGATCCTTCCTGATGCCTCCTTGTGCCAGTTACATGCGATCGTGTTTCTGACTCGCTGGCTTGCACTTTAGCAGGACTTCCTTCTCAGAACGGAAAAGACAGAACATGTCGTGTGTCTTGCAGTGGCTGTCCTGTAGAACATGTTCTCTAGAACACAGTTCAAGAGCAGAGCGTCTGTGAGCAGGCCCGTCCCTCCCTTGGTCTCATGTCTGTCAGAGGATGAGTGGGGCTCCAGGTGGGGGCAGAGGGGCCTGGGTCACCAGTCGAAGGGCACAGACCATAGTGTGATGGGGGCCGCGTCTCACACACGGCAGGTCCTTGTGGACAGAGAGGTGTTGGGGCCTCACCTGACAGGACCAGACTGACCTCTGTCTGCAGTCCCAGCACTGATGCCAACCCACCACGGTGTGTCCCCTGATGCCATTGGAGCGGGTCCCCGCATGCGATCTGGTCTCAGGGCCCCTTGCTCAGTGCCTACACTGGGGGCCCTGCTCCTGCCTGTTCTGCAGCTGAGTGTCTGGACCCCCCCCCCACCCCCGCAGCTCCAGGGAGAGTGGTGTCAGGTTGGGGGTGGGGTGTTGAGAGCCAGACAGAGTCCAGGTACTGCCTGGGACATGTCACCTGTCTTGGGGTGTCTGCCACCAGAGATCAGATTGAGTAGAGACCAGTGTTGATGACACTGCAGGTCTGGGGCTCTGGGTGGGAGTGGGAGTGATCACAGCTGGCTATGCCTGTGTGCAGGAGGTTCCCGGGCCGCCTCGTGCACTCTGCCTCCACGACGCAGTGACAATACGCTGGTGTCCAGCCCCAGGTCCCTGCAGCCAGGCCCACGCGTGGTGGGCGGGTGGTGGTCTCCTTCCTCTTGACCCCAGTGGGTGGTGGGCGGGTGGCCACGAGGCTCCTGGCACCTGTGGGATCTAGTTCACTTGATTCAGCAGCAGGCGCTCAGCTGTGAGGGAAGGAACAAAGGGCTTTCCTAAACCTGTTGTAAACCTTTCAGTACAAAACGTATGTGGAAACACCAGCTCTGCTTTGCGTGTTCTAGTGAACAGTCGCGAAGAGCTTGGGCACCGAGTGGTCAGTGGAGGTGGATGTGGAAACGGGCATCTTTGTCGCTGCCACAGGACCATCCTCAAGTCAAGGGGTCCTCGGTGCTGCCACCCACGCTCGCTTTAATGACACGTGTGTGGCCTGGTCTAATTACCCGATGGTTCTGGTTAACACTCAAACACCTGCTATCAGAGCCAGTGTTCGGTGCAGCCCACTCTCTCGCTCGCTCTAATGCTGGTTTTCCTTTCTCTCCCGCCCCTGCCCGCACTCCTCCCGGTTCTTTCTCCACGATCTCGAAGGACTGCCGCCTTGCTTTGTTGTTCAAGGTACCTCCGTGCTAGACCAGGCCTGTGTCGCGTCCCATGCATGCTCCCCACCGACCGGCTGGCCTGGGCTCCCAGCATGCGTGGGGCCTGTGGCCAGAGGTGGGCTCCTGCTCGCTCCAGCCCCACCAGGGTTCAGGGAAGACCCTGCAGGCCAGCGCTCGAGCGGCAGGCTCAGCCGGAGGGGAAATCGTAGACTAGTCCTTAGACCTCCCGCGCAGGTGCTGCCCTGGCGTGGCCGAAGGCTCCCATCGGCCTGGGCTCTCAGTCCACAGAAAGCCTGTGTCCTTAGTCCTCTGTCCTGTTAGGTGTGACCCTGGTCCCCAGCTGCACGCTGCCTGCGAGCTGATGGGCGTGGGCCTGACCCCACGGGGCAGGGTGGGAGCAGAGTGGCTGCGGGGGAACACAGCGTGTGGCGCCAGGCCAGGGAGGCAGAAACCCCCGGCCCCTATCTCTTCTGACAAACTGCCGTGGCCCGTGTACTTCCCACGTGTTGTGACGGGGCAGGTGCTGGGTGCTGATGCCTCTCCTTCCCCCCGCAGGACTCGGGGCACCCCTGCACGGCCGCCGACCCCGACAGCTGCTTCATGCCTGTGTCTCCACAGCACTTCATCGACCTGTTCCGGTTCTGAAGGTGCCATCGCTGCGGGAGGGGCGTCAACACCGGGTGGCACCCACACCAGGCAGCAGCCAGCGGTGAGGATAGGGACACGAGGACGAGGACGACGTGGAGAACGCTCCCCCGTGTGGCCAGGGCTGTGGGGCTGGTTTCAGTTACAAAGGGGGTCAGGGAACCCAAGCAAAAACATTTCTACTCTCTCCTCTAGAAAGTCCTTTTCATCCAAGTCTACTAAAATTGGCAACTTGGCAGATTTATGAGTACGGTTCAGTCAGATTCTGGGTTTTTAGCACCACACTGTGTGCTGAGCTGACACTAACAGCTAATGCTGTTCTTCCTAACTGTCCAATGTTAGTTTCCTGATTTCGTAGTCATGAGAGGCAGGGGACAGAGTAAGTGAGCCTTGTAGATACCGGGTGCAGAGTATTTATTTTTCTTCATGTGTGTTAACTGCACTGGCTGTGTCCAAGTGAACCCTCTGCGCATTGAACCTTGGGAGACGTGTGGTGTCTCTGTGTTCGGTGGTCGGGCTGTGAACTCTGCAGAGGTGGCCGGCAGAGGTGGTGGTGGGGTGCTCCTGGTGAACCACGGGGCAGCAGCCGGCCACGGAGCATGCGCCACGGCAAGGAGGAGGAGGGACAGCCCTCGGCCTCGACTGCCCTGTACTGGAGCTCCTTTTACAGACAGAGTAATAAATCTTGTCTGTCTACCGATGGAGCTTCTGTTTTGCATCTTTCTGGAAAAGTGTGAGTGATTTTGATATCATTTATTTAAACTTTTAAAAAAGATTGCCTTATTTTTAAAATAATGCACGTCTATTTTAGATAATTTTGAAAATAAAGGTGTTAAAAAAGAATATAAAAATCCCCCATAATCCTGCCCCTGGAGGGGCCTGCTGTCTCTTGCTAGAAAGGATGTTGCCACCCCCACCCGCTGTTGGAGAGAAACACATCGTGGATTCCGGTCTTTTAGTAGTGTCAGGGACCCCCCGCCGGCCCCCCCCCCCCCACCGTGGAATCATTTCTACTTTGTCCTTTAGTGTTTGTCTCTGCCAAGTGTATTGGAATGGTTTGCAGTTTTGCATACTTGTAAGTAAAGATTCTGCACCTTCGGTGTCCTGTCCTGTATTGCCCGGATGCTGGGGGCACAGCTTGTACGCGGTGCACAGTCGCTTCCCGCGGAATGGCCGTGGAGCCCAGGGCGTCTGTGTCTTGTGTAAGAGCTTCTCATGGAGCGTAAGCCTCCGTTTACCGTTTTCACTTTATGAGCAACCGTTTTCTCAACAGCATTTTGAAAGCATGGTTTTCATTGGTTGCTCAGCACCATCCACAGCATTTTGAAAGCATGGTTTTCATTGGTTGCTCAGCACCATCCAGGCCGGTCTTTGTTGTCAGGGCCCGCGGGCTGTGCAGCTGGTACCTCCTCAAGACGAACGGGTCAAAGGATGTTTTCAGACTGTCCTGTGAACAGAAGTTGTCACAACCGGAGACAATGGTGTTGAGTCCCTAAGGACGGCCACCCCCACGTCCTGTTCCCTCGGCGCTTTTCCTAAGGGAAGGACGAGGCGCGGCGACATTTCCTTTTCTTTGTCGGCCATTCGCTTCTGCTTTTGGTCAGTTACCTAAGGTGTACCTTTTGCCGGTTGCCTTTTGTATTAATTTCTTCTTAAGAGGATATTGAAGTTTGGGCTCTTTTCCCCAAACAATGGTGATGGTGTCGCAGGGACAGGAGCACAGCCTGTCTCTGCACAGGGGACGCAGTCAGACCCAGACCTGGGATGCGCGAGGCCCAGGTGCGTGCACGAGCCCGGCCCGAGCTAGTGGCAATCTCAGCCGTGTCCAGGAAGACACGGAGTTGAGGCCGCGGACTAAGGCAGCAACAGCCACGTGGAGGCACAGATCCATCCTCCAGGATGGGGCGAGACGCAGAGTGGTCGTAAATCCACACCGTGGAATGCAGGTACTTGGGAATTCCGGTCTGTGGAGAGCCTTCCAGAGCAGGGGACGGTGAGACGTGAGGGCACGGACAGCTGGAGACCCTGCGGTCAGTCTCATGTGCCTTTGGTCCCGAGACGGGATGTGCATGAGGTGAGCCCTGTGGGCACTGCCAGCCCAGGAAGCCCATCCAGACGCAGCCCCACTTTGCCCGTCTCAAGGCACAGAAAGATGTTTCTCACCCGGTGTGGACCCAGAGGACCGAGGTGGTCCCTGTCACAGTTCAGCAGGTGGCACTGTTGACTGTTGAGGCCTTGGTCCTGAGAAGTAGGTCTGCTGTGAGACCGTATTCGAGGATCTGACTGCGTCTGATGCGTGCCGTGCGTGAATGCTGCCATTGTCTTGCTGTGCAGACACCTGTGTAAAACATGTGTTCGCTTGTGTCCTCTGACCTTGCTGAACCCCTGACTCGGCCCAGAGCAGTTGTATAGATTCCTTACGAGCAGCGACACGAGTCCCCATCTTCGGCAGCGGGGAATACGGACTGGAACTGCCAGGTTAACAGCAGGGTGTAGACGTCTGTCGTCTCTCTCATGTGAGGGCGGCTGCGAGGTCAGCTGTGTGCTTTCTGCAGACGCCTCTATCAGGTTGAGGGTGAAGCTTCCAGTTCTACTTTTTGGGGAGTTTTTAAATTATGAGTATTGGACTCTGTCAAGTGTTTTTCTGCATCTGTTGAGATCATGTGGTTTCATCCTTCATCCTATTTGGGTATCACATTGGCTAATTTAAGATTTTATCTTTAATCCCTACCCTCAACGTGGGGCTCCAGCTCAACCACCAGCTGAGCCCGCCAGGCGCCCACATCCCTTGATCTCTGCAGGTTGCACCACCCTTGCATTGCGAGCCGAGGCCCTGTGTACATGGTTGTGGGTTTGGGTCTTCCGGCGTCAGGTGCTGTGGGGTTTTTTGTGAGAGGCCTCAGTCTGCGCATCGTCGTGCTGCCTGGTTTGGGCACCAGGGTGAAGACGGCTTCCGAGAATGACCTTGCCCTGGAAGTGGTCCAGCTGCCCTTTGGTGGAAGGGTGTGTGGAGGACTCATGTTAATTCTCCTTTAAACATTGGGTAGAACTCCATGTGAGTCGTGGTTACTGAGAAGCTTCCCTGTCGGAAAACCTGCTCCCTGTCAGAGGATAAGGCTGCCCGGTTCTGCGGGTTTGCTTGGAGCTCCTCTCCCGAGGAGCCTGCGCTTCAGCAACGGCCAGGATGCTTTCTCCACAGTCACTGCCAGCGACGGGTGCTGCCCTCTGAAAACCAGTTTGAAGAGGCAGAAGGTCGGGGCGCCTGGGTGGCTCAGTCGGTTGAGCATCTGACTTCGGCTCAGGTCATCATCTTACAGTTTGTGAGTTCAAGCCCCACGTCGGGTTCTGTGCTGACAGCTCAGAGCCTGGAGCCCTTCGGATTCTGTGTCTTCCTCTTTCTGTCCCTCCCCATTCATGCACTCTCTCAAAAAATGAATAAATTTTAAAAATTTGTAAAAAAAAACCAAACAAACAAAAGCGGTTTATGAAACATCACATCACTTCCTTCATGAACTGTGTGTGCAAATCATGCTCCACCCGTCCTCCTCCCTCCTCCTCCCCACCTTGCGTGCCATCAGACACTGCGCAGTGACCCACCAGAGGGTGTGCACAGACACGAGGAAGGCCGTCAGGACCTACCCGCCCCGGGCGCCCGCCTGCCAGCACCCTCCGGGCTGACAGTCCCCGTTTCCACCCGGTTCTCAATGCAGCCTTGCCCGTCTGTTGTCCTGCACAGGTTCCTGGCATGTAGACACCGGTGTCCTCGTGACTGACCTGAGTGGGTGTCTCTGGAGCCCCGAGGGTGGTGTGGCCGCAGGTGTTGTCCCACAGACCACCCACGCTGGAAGAGGTGGGTGACCCACCGTGTGTCCCTCGCTGTCCTGTCCTCTCACCCAGGGTCAGGCCTGCAGCAAGTTATGCAGCCAAGAATTGGGCTTGTGGCCCTCAGCCAGAGAGGAGCCAGGAGGCGGCTCTCCAGGCACCTGGACTCCTCCGACCGACACTGCTCTTCTGTTCAGGATACGACCTGCCACGTCACGTTGTGGTTTGTTTTTTTGGAATAGAAAAAAATCACTTTTATTTGGTAGTCATTTTGAGGAATTTGCGCAGGTAAATACAACCACCTTTCTACTCTTTATGCAGAAAACTCCAGTGTCATTTTTAAAACTTTAATTATGGTAAAATACACACAAAATTCATAATCTTAACCACTGGTAAGTGTCCAGGGGCATTAAGTACATTCAGATTGAACAGCCCCCACCACTGTCCCCTTCCAGAACTTTCCACCTTCCCAGACTGAAACTCTGTCCCCATTAAACGCTGACTTCTGGTCCCAAGCCCCTGGCACTGCCATCTACTGTCTCCGTGGATGACCTACCCTGGATACATACAATACCTGGATTCACACAGCATCTGTCCCTTTGTGACTGCCTTTTTCACTTAAAATAATGTCCTCAAGGTCCATCTGTGTTGTAGTAGGTGTGAGAGTTTCCTGACTCTTTAAGGCTAAATAATATCCTGTTGATTTGTTTTGTTCATCTGTGGACAGACACTTGGTGGCTTCCACTTTTTGACTGCTGTGAACATGGGTGTGTAAATATGTCCTCAAGAATGGGGCGCCTGGGCATCCAGATTGGCCAGGAGGAGGTCAAACTTTCACTCTTTGCAGATGACATGATACTGTATATGGAAAACCCAAAAGATTCCACCAAAAAACTGCTAAAATTGATTCATGAATTCAGCAAAGTTGCAGGATATAAAATCAACGCACAGAAATCAGTTGCATTCCTATACACTAACAATGGAGTGACAGAGAAATCAAGGAATCAATCCCATTTACAGTTGCACAAAAAACCATAAAATGCCTAGGAATAAATCCAACCAAAGAGGTGAAAAGTCCATACGCTGAAAACTATAGAAAGCTTATGAAAGAAATTGAAGACACAAAAAAATGGGAAAAGATTCCATGCTCCTGGAGAGGAAGACCAAATACTGTTAAAGGGTCGATACTACCCAAAGCAATCTACATATTCAGTGCAATTCCTATCAAAGTAACACCAGCATTCTTCACAGAGCTAGAACAAATAATCCTAAAATTTGTATGGAACCAGAAAAGCCCCCGAATAGCCAAAGCAATCTTGAAAAAGAAAACCAAAGCAGGAGGCATCACAATCCCAGACTTCAAGCTATACTACAAAGCCGTCATCATCAAGACAGTATGGGACTGGCACAAGAACAGACACTCAGATCAATGGAACAGAATAGAGAACCCAGAAATGGACCCACAAGCGTATGGCCAACTAACCTTTGACAAAGCAGGAAAGAATATTCCATGGAATAAAGACGGTCTCTTCAGCAAGTGGTGCTGGGAACACTGGACAGCGACATGCAGAAGAATGAACCTGGACCACTTCCTTACACCATACACAAGAATAAACTCAAAGTGGATGGAAGACCTCAATGTCTGACAGGAAGCCATCAAAATCCTCGAGGAGAAAGCAGGCAAAAACCTCTTTGATCTTGGCCGCAGCAACTCCTTACTCAACACGTCTCCAGAGGCAAGGGAAACAAAAGCAAAAATGAACTACTGGGACCTCATCAAAATAAAAAGCTTCTGCACAGCGAAGGAAACAATCAGCAAAACTAAAAGGCAACTGACAGAATGGGAAGAGTATTTGCAAATGGCATATCAGATAAAGGGTTAGTATCCAAAATCTACAAAGAACTTCTCAAACTCAGCATCCAGAGAACAAATAATCCAAGGAAGAAATGGGCAAAAGACATGAATAGACACTTCTCCAAAGAAGACATCCAGAGGGCCAACCGACACATGAAAAAATGCTCAACATGACTTGTCATCAGGGAAATACAAATCAAAACCACAAGGAGATACCATCTGACACCTGTCAGAATGGCCAACATTAACAACTCAGGCACAACAGATATGGGCGAGGATGCGGAGAAAGGGAATCTCTCTTGCGCTGCTGGTGGGAATGCGAGCTGGTGCAGCCACTCCGGAAGATAGTGTGGAGGTTCCTCAAAAAACAAAATAGAACTACCCTACGACCCAGCAATTGCACTACTAGGTATTTATCCAAGGGATACAGGTGTGCTGTTTCGAAGGGACACATTCACCCTAATGTTTATAGCAGCACTATCAACAACAGCCAAAGTATGGAAGGAGCCCAAACATCCACTGATGGATGAATGGATAAAGAAGATGTGTGATATATATATATGTGTGTGTATGTGTGTGTGTGTGTGTATATACATATATATATATACACACACACACATACATACATACAGTGGAGTATTACTCAGCAATTAAAAAGAATGAAATCTTGTCATTTGCAACTACATGGATGGAACTGGAGGGTATTATGCTAAGTGAAATTAGTCAGAGAAAGACAAAAATCATATGACTTCACTCATATGAGGACTTTAAGAGACAAAACAGATGAACATAAGGGAAGGGAAACAAAAATAATATAAAAACAGGGAGGGGGACAAAACAGAAGAGACTCCTAAATATGGAAAACAGGATTACTGGAGGGATTGTGGGAGCGGGGCTAGACTAAATGGGTAAGGGGCACTAAGGAATCTACTCCTGAAATCATTGTTGCACTATATGCTATCTAATTTGGATGTAAATTAAAAAAAAAAAAAAAGAAAAAGAACGGGGTGCCTGGGTGGCTCAGTTGAGCGTCTGACTTCTGCTCAGGTCATGATCTCACAGTTTGTGGGTTCAAGCCCCACGTCGGGCTCTGTGCTGACCGCTCAGAGCCTGGTTCCTGCTTCGGATTTTGTGTCTTCCTCTTTCTCTGCCCCTCCCCCGCTCATCCTGTGTCTCTGTCAAAAATATGTAATATTAAAAGTTTAAGATTCTATTTTGACTCCTTTGGATAAATACCCAGAAACAGAACTGCTGGATCAGTTGCTAATTGTGTTAATCCTGTTTTGAGGAAGTGCTGTACCGTGTTCCCCAGACACTGTACCATTTCATACCCTGCCAACAATGCCAAAGCGGTCCGGCTTCTCCATATTCTTCCCACACTTGTCACCTTCTGAGGTTGTTGTTCGTTCCTGTACAGTAACCACCCTAACGGGCATGAGGCGTCTTGGTGGTTTGGATTCGCATGTCCCTGATGAAGAGTGACGTTGAGCATCTTTCCATGTGTCCGCTGGCATGTGTGTGTTGTGTCTGGAGAGAGGTCTATTCAAGTCCTCTGCCCACATTTTAGTGAAGTTGTGTTTTCGTTGTCTAGTTGCAGGAGTTCTACCTATATTCTGGATACACCTTACAGGTATGTGACTTGAAGATCCTGCCCCACTGTGCGGGTTGTCTTCTCATGGTTATGTCTTTGATGCTTACACTTGGCAATTTAATGGAGCCCATTTCTCTCTTTCTCCTGTTGTTGGCTGACCTTTTCATCTCTGTAGAGATCACTGACAAATCCAAGGTCATGAAATTCTCTCCCTGCTTTTGCCCAAGGCTTTTAGTTTTATTTAGCTTTTGTGTTTAGGCATTTGGTGAAAGGTATGGTGGAAGGTAAGAGCCTGACTTCATTCTTTCATGTGTGGACATCCGGTTTTCCGAGCACCATTTGTTGAAAACACTGCCCTTTCTGTCCCTGTATGGTGTTGGCACCCTTGTCTAAAATCATGGTGTGAGGGCTTCTTCCCAGGCTCTCTGTTCTACTCATTGGTCTCTATTGGTCTAAATGTGTTCTTATGCCAGGACCAAACTATTTTCATTACTGTAGCATTTTACAGAGAGAGAGTGCACACAAGTAGGGGAGGGGCAGAGGGGGCCCCTCTCTCTCCCACTCTCTCCCTCCCAAGAGGGAGGGAAGAATCCCAAGCAGGCTCCGTGCTCAGCCCAGAGCCTGACATGAGGCCCAATCCCACGACCCAAGATCCTGGAATCATAACCTGAGCTGAAATCAAGAGTTGGACACTCAACCAAGTGAGCCACCCAGGTGCCCTTTCATAGTGCGTTTTGAAATCAGGATGTGTGTGTCCTCCAACTTTGTTCTTTTTCAGGATTGTTTTGGCTACTTGGGATCCCTTGAGATTCTATGTAAATTTTACCATCTTTTTTGTTTCTGCAAAAAAATGCCATGGGATTTTGATGAGATTGCATTTAATCTATAGATCAATCTGGTGGTGCTACCGTCTTAATATGAAGTCTTACACCCACAGGCACGGGGGGTCTATGTATCTGTGTCTCCTCTAGTTTCTTTAAGCCACATTTTGTAGTTTTCGGTGTACAATACTTAGCCTCTGCCATTGCGTTTATTCTTAAGTATTTTATTCTTTGTTGCTTTTATAAATGAAATTTTCTTAATTGCCTTTTGTGATTTCTCATTGTTAGCGTGTATAAATGGATGCATCTGTTGTTTTGATACTGATTTTTTATCCTTCAACTTTCCTGAGCTTGTTTATTACACTTTTTGGTGGTTTTTGGTTTTCTTCATTTTTTTTTTTTTTTGTCTTGGAAGACTCTTTAGGGTTTTCTACAAATAAGATCATGTTATCTATAAACATAATTTTGTGTCTTCCTCCAATTAGGATGCCTTTTATTTCTTGTCTAAGTGCTGTGGCAAAGACTTCCAGTGCTATGTGGAGAAGGAGTGGTGAGAGAGGGTCCTTGTCTCACTCTGTATCTTAGAGGAAAAGCTCTTGGTCTTTTGTCAATAAGGAGGATGTTAGTTGTGGGCTTTTTTTATGTCCCTTTGTAAGATCAGGCAGAATCCTATCTTAGTTGAGTTTTTTTTTTTTGTTTGTTTGTTTTTTTTTTTTTTTTACCAAGTGGCTTTTCTCCATTGGTTGAAATGATCATGTTTTTCCCTTCTTTCTGTTAACATGTATGGTAAATTGTTTTACCACTCAGTGGATTTTATCCCTTACTGAAAGTGGAGGGATTGATGTTTTTTGCACTGTACCCTGGAGTTTCCAATTTCTTCCTTCAATTCTATCACTGTTGGCTGCAGGTGTGATTATCGATCTTCTTGATGAATTCTCAACTGTTTTCTTTATTTAAACAACATGAAGATGATAAAATTATAGGATGTCTGTGATTGACTTTAATGTCTTTGGTCAGTCAGGGGCACCTCGATAAAACAAAATGGGGTCATCACTGGCCAGATGGGTGGGTACACACATGACTTTATACCCAGGCTTAGCAGACTTGTGTAGACATTCTGGGCTTTGTGGGCTACATGCTGCCTTACCCCCAAGGGCTTGGCTGCGACACCGCGATGCAGGCAGCCTCCCCACGAGTGACTGTGCCACGTGCCAGACTTTGTGGACACAGAAACATGCATTTCATAGACTTCCCGTGTGTTGTGATATAGGATTCTTTTAAGAGTTTTCCCCATTTAAAAATGTAAAAATAATTCCTGTGGGCCATGGAAAAACAGGTGGTGGGCCAAATTTAGCTAGTAGGCAGTAGTTTGCCAACCCATTACTTATAGAAAAGTATGTTTGATATTTTCCATTTTACTTTTGCAATAAAAAAAACAGGTAACAGGTATTTCGAAAAGTAGTGTATGTCCTGTAAAAAGCTTTCTTAAAAAGCCAATCCACAGAAAATTTTAAATGCTACCCATAATTCTACTTGAGGTAATTATTCATATTTGGATACATTTTCCCAATATTTTTATGTTACTTTTGAAGACACATAAGCTCCCAAACATAAAGTGAGGGAGAGAGGAGGATGTGGTGCCCTCCTGGAGCATCCAGAGTTGAGTGTCTCCAGAGGGATGGTTTCTCCTCTGGTTCCTGGGAAAGTTGGCTTCATGTGCTTCCACGTGTTGAGCTTGGAGACTTCTTTCAGAACAGAAATTCTTGGTGTCTCTCCATTTACCCTACTGACCAGTTCTGAAGTCTCCAGGGAGGAGAATTCTGAAATTCTAGTGATTGGGGGGTTGGGGGAACCCACTTCTCCAAACTCCATTGGAGTGAATGGTATTCCCCTTCCACTTCCAGACTTGTTCAGCTTTCTTGAAAATAGTTAAACTTTGCACTTTTTAAAATCCTGTAAATATTTTCCTAAAACTCTAACACTGATCTTGACTTAGTAAGGAAATCACAGTCAATAGAAGTAATCCCAAAGAGATCAGTAATAATGAGTTGTTCGGAAAGCTGAAATTATACACAGCCTTTATCACCAAATGAAAATATCTCCTCTGCAATTCTGGAAAACCATGTTAAGACCATTTCTAATTGCCTACGTTTATCCATCCAAATGGACATCCTTGTTGCGCAGCACGGCTGCTACCGAGGTGGACATGAGAATCCGGGCCAACAGACGGAGGTTATAAGGGCCTGGTGACATGATCGGAGCCTCTGGAGACCCGCCACCAGACTACAGGTGGGAGGCAGCCTGGCCGACACCAGAGAACGACTCGGAGTGTCCGACCCCTGCGTGGGTACGTCCTGATGATGGCGCCCACCCAGGATGGTGGAAAGGGACACAGCCTCCAGCATGGCAGACCTGCCTCCACTGCTTGGGGAAACTTAACCCTAACTTACCATGTCTAACATTTATGAGTTTTTACCAAGCCAGATACGATTCATATACCATATCCTGGTTTTGAGGAAAAAGAAGCTAAAAAGACATTTTTCAGCCACATGGAAAACTCTACTTGAATAATTTTGTTAGTTGTGCCTGTGATACAGTGGTGGTTCAGGGGAATATCATTTTTAGATGTGTATACTGACAGCACTTAGGGTTGAAATGTCATGATGTCTGTAGTTTACATCTAAATGCTTAAATGAATCGCTCTCTAAATGTTGAAAAGTGACTTGGTAGCTGGCTGGGCTGTCAGATGGCCTGTCACAGAAAGTGCTTCCTTTTTACATGAAAAGGGAAGAGCCCAGGGTGGAAGTCCCCGAGATCGCCGCATGAACGGCCTTCGATCCGTGGAGGAGGAACGTGGTGCTGGTTCAATCAGAGACCGTGGGTGAGAGGCCAGGAGGTGGGGGAGGCTTGCAGCAGAGCCAAAGGTGCCCGTTGAGGAGAACGGATTCCGTCCCAGCAGGTCCTCGGCTGTGGTGGAGCCCGGCTCCCCCGGAGGGAGATGTGCATGGAATTGCGTTCACAGCGGGGCGGATGGTGTAGGGCAGGCCTTCAAAACCAAGGACATAACCAGGCTGTGTGGGTGACAACCGTCGTACGGAAAGGTGCCACCAATGCTTTATTGAGAAAGTCAAAGAATACTCGGAAGAGAAAGGGTTTGAACTGAAAGTCTTACTGGCAGATGACGCACCTGACGAGCCTATATTTTCACCTCTAGATACAAGCGCACACAACGTCACTGCTTCAACCCCTGGGCCTGGGCAGCTGGCTGGTCACAGCCACTTGTGCGCACGGTGACTTTGTTCCACCCGCACGTGGTGCAGACCCTGATCTGGACACAACGTGCCGGAGGAAGGCCTTGCTGCTGCTGCCGCCACCACAGTGCTGGAACCAGAGCCTGTGCTCCCAGGGCCAGCCTGGTGCGACCAAAGCACAGTGGAGCTGCCAGCACGAGGTGAGGAGGTAGGGGAGCTCTGAGGGTTTAGGAGGGCCTGCCAAGTGCCCTGTAGAGGGACACCGGGATGCCCAGGCGCTCCCGACACCCACCGAGGGGCTCCGATGGCACAGGCACCTGACGGCAGTTACTAAAAAGGACCCTCGATGGAAGTCGGTATCCAAGCCGGCCCTGCGGTCACCCCAGGGTCATAGCCTCTGCAGCCACACTCCCAGGAGCAAAGAAATGACAGTTTCACTCCTGTGTTCTCCCAACCAGATGGCCGTTAGTGGCCTGAGGCCGCGTCACTGCCCTCACTGCGACTGCCCTGTCTGGTCGTCACAGAAAGAAGGGTCAGCACAGCACAGTGGGGGTGTTTTGAGAAAGACGACACTCCCGTGACTCCTCCCACAGCATGTTGTGATCATCACTGTGCCTAATTTATAAATTACCTGGGCCGGGAGCCCAGCATCTTGTGACCAGCCCTCCTGGGACCTGAGCCGTGGCCAGGTGGGAGCCCCTGTGAACCCCTTGTACTGAGGATACAATGCCCCAGTGCGGCCCAGGCTGGGCCCGCGAATGGATCCCGTGGGAGCCCAGCTCCAGGGAACCGACGTCTAGAACCAGCAAGGACCTGCCCACGGCCAGCCTGACAGCAGACGAGTCCTCCACGGCCAGCCCACCCACGCGTGGACGGGACAGCTCCCCGGCCCCTAGGAGCACACTGAATCGCTCAGGGAATGTCTGACGCCGCCTCGTCAGAGGTTTGCACTGCTTTTGCAACAGAACCCACCCCGGCGTTCGGGGTTCAGCTCCTCACCCGGGGGACGGTGGGGAACCTTTATTGAAAAGTATCCCATCATTGGAAAAGCGGTCTTAGCCAATTAGTCTTCGTGGCTTCCTGAATAGTGCGCCACCTGCTGGTCTTCTATACAGGCAAAGGAGGAGCCGCTGAGGAATAAGCAGGAGCAGAGAGCGGGCAGAGGAAGCTCCCAGGATGCACGGGGACCCCCGCACTGCAGGCAGGTTTGGGGGGCAGCCGGGGCGTGGCCCCACGGGTGAGGCAGGGTGTGGACGACCGGGGCGATGGGACACGGACTGGCTCTCCACTGAGCCAAGGAAGGGAAACCGCCACTCAGGCACCCATGGATAGGGAAGGAAATCAGTGCCCCCCACCACCCCCCCGTGCCTTCCCGAAAGTGCCTGCTCCCTGAGACCCACGGATGTCCGTCCGCGTGCTTCCCCAGCTCTTGAGGTACGTACCTGTCTCCTCTGACACGGGCTACCTTCTCAAAGACTTATGTCTAAGGGATGGATGGTCATCTTTTTAAAAGATAAAGGTGCTAGGGCACCTGGGTGGCTCAGTCAGCTGAGTGTCCCACTCAGGGCATGATCTCACGGTTCGTGGGTTTGAGCCCCATATCAGGCTCTGTGCTGACAGCTCAGTCTGGAACCTGCTTCAGATTCTGTGTCTCCCTCTTTCTCTGGCCCCCCCACCCCGCACCCCACTCTCTCTGAAAAACACTTCGGTGATTAAGTAAAACTGTTGCGGATGTGTTCCTGATGCTTAGCTACATGAAGGGAAAGCCTGCTTATTACGACGCTTTTATCTTTAAGCCCCAGAGCACGCACAGCCCTCCCCCACGCACAGGTGCTGCGACCTGGCTCCTGACAGACTGAGGGCGGAAAAAGGCAGATATGCAAAAGATACATCTTGGAAACTTAGGTTGAAATTGGCATTTATTTATGAAAAAGTCTACACGTACTGTTTGCATTTTAAAATGAGGTTTAAGGTATCAAGAAAAGTGCCATTAGCTTTATAGTGGTTAAAGTCACCGGAGCATTTACCTTGGAGTAGATGCCAATAGTCATGCAAACTAATAATGAAAGAGGAAATTGATTTTTTTTAAAAACCTCAGCATTAAGAATGAATTCTAACTTTCTTTGAAGCCACTCACTTTCCTTAAAAAAAACCAGCAACAGTAGGAGGAGCACAGACCACTTTACACAGTGAAGGTGTGTGTTCACAGGCTGCAAACAAAACCCCACATCAAAACCACATTCTCTTTAACCTGTGAACCACACAAAGTTGCTTTGGTAAATTCTTATCAAGGAAAAATACTTTTCTCCCAAAGCACATCAATAAATACATTAAAAACCACAAACATACTTATTTTCGTGTAATCAGATGCAACAGAAGAGTTTATTTTTACGTTAATCTTTGCAGACAGGAAAAATGATTTACAGTGCACGCTCCACTTCCCATCTGGCTTTGTCTTCAGATTTGAGAAACAGTATTATGAAGGCGTAGGTTGCCAACCCCACGTCACAGACTTCCACAGCGGTGAGTGACAGGCACTTAGCATCCCCACATGACACTGCAGCGGCCCACAGGGTGTGACTCACACCTGCCGGCCGGGACCCG
>NW_024412412.1:168728-196687 GCF_014898765.1 Herpailurus yagouaroundi
CCCAAACGAGGCAGCTTCGCAGAGCCTCGGACAGTGTTTATTTCCCCGGGCCTCTGGCTCCCGCTGCAGAATCCTTGCATAAACCCGCCACCGTGGGCATAGCTGGAGGGGACGCGGGGTGGCGGCCTAGCTACCGACCCATTTACCTGAGGAAACGAGGCTTTCCCTGCAACGCGAAACCCCCGGCATTTCAAGGTTCTAACACGAACTGGACTAAACACCACTAAAACGTGCCCCCCTTTCCAGACTTGGTCAGGTAAGCTCCTTGTTCAGTTAGCACAAGACGGGAGAAAGACAGCTACATGGACAGAGGACAGACGGACACTGTTCCCCCTTGGGAGTCCTGCCATCAGGCCCGCGCTGTGACCCCCAAGAAGGTTAAATGAGCAGCACGGAGGAGGACAGTGTTTTTCACGAGAGGTATGCACAGTGTAACTGGAGGTTTTTGTTTTTAACCCAAAAAACCCCTATGCCTTTTCTTTCAAACCATGTTACCTAAGACAGACTGGAGTGCCACCTGCTGTGGAGATCTGTGTGGCCTCCCTTCGAACACCCAACACCTGGACATCACAGAGAGGCACTTGCAGTGTTTTATACAGTTTAAACTCCATCAGCAAGTCGGGATTTGCCAAACACAAGAGTGTCTAAACTCAGTGGCTGAACGGATCCACACTTTATGGTTCCTTAACCTGCAATCAGAGAATGTGAAGATCAAGCCATGAAGTTCAGGACCAGTGACAGGCACGCTTGGTCACCAGCCAGCACGCACGCGGGTCGAGACCACAGCCACCACCCAGCACGCACACGAGACCCCCTCCTCCCAGGGCACAAGACAAAGACGTGTGCACGTGGTGGCATTTCACGCTTGACCAAACGTAGCCTCTGCTTTCCCGGTATCTAAAATGAGAAGTTCAACTTGCTGGGTTAACCGGGTTAAATGCAACTGAACGTGACCTCGGGAAGACGGGTCTGGTGCCCGGATGACGGACTCCTGCTGACGGGAGGACGGCGCGGCTGCTACGGTCTCGAGAGTCACAGAGGCGCACGGATGCCACATGCGGGGGGCGGGGGACATGATGAAGACCGCGCGAGGCGGCTCCGCGGCCGGACGCCAAGCTGTGGGGGCTGTCGTGGGGCCGCCTCGGACGCACACGCACCCTCTGGGGGCCCCCGCCAAGCCCGCGGAGGGGGACAGTCCAAATGTGGGCACGCAGAGGAGAGCCCCCGCCGTCCACACGCAAGGCCCGGACGCCCCGACGCAAACGGACACGCCGGGAATCAGCAGACGAGAGCCCGCACGCCACCAGAGGGGCTGCGCGGGCCCCTCTGGGGGGCGGCGTGCCCGCAGGTCACTCCAGCTCCTCCCAGTCGTCGGTCAGGTGGCCTCGGCTCTGCCGTCGGATGCCAACCAGCTTCCCGGCCGACCGGAGGCTCCAGCGCGAGCTGTTCCCCGAGCTGGCCAGGCTGGTGTATTTGCTGCAGCCGCCAGCGCCCTCCTCCCAGCCCGGCCCGGACGGGCGGCCGCTCGCGGGGTCGCCCGGCCCAGCGCTCACGTCCTCCAGAGCAAGTCGGGGAGGCTCCCAGCCTTCGATCTCATCTGGCTTCTTCGACTGTATGTTCTGTTTTAAACCCAAATTGTCCCAAAATCCCGATTTCTTCTCTGTCTTCAGCTCTTCCCTCAACCGTAAGTTAGCTCTGCGGGAGACAAGAGGGCAAGTGTCGGTGGCCGCGGCCCTCAGGGCCTCAAGCAGGGTCTGCTGTATACACAGAACATTCTTTGGTGAAAACTTTAAATCATTTAGTAGGGGAACACAAACCTGCAGTGTCAAACTTGAAAGTCAGAAAAGAAAACTTAGTCCCTACACGTCAGAGAAACCAAAGGCCGTATTTTAAGAAGACATGCCAGGCGGCACACAGGCAGAGAGCTGGCTCCCAGGGAGACACTCGAGTGTTTTGAGTGCAACAAGAAACGCGGGGTCAAATTCAGAAACACAGGGATGGACATTCCTCTCATCAAATCGGTCTTCAGAAGGCTTATCACACTTAGCAGGCTTGGCTGAAGCGCTGAGTGGGGAACTCGTGGAAACCATGCCCCATAAAGATGGGACGCTGCGGCGGGGGGGGGGGGGGGGGGGGGGCGGCGCGGAGCACCAGGATGTGTGCGTTGCGGGCTGGTCCCACAGCCGGACTGGACCGAGGGGCCCGTGCACACAGTCCAGCCACAGGAGCGTGCGGAGAGGTCACAGCCAGGGTGCCGCCCAGGCGTCCTCGGGCCTCAACCGAGCACCTGGCCTGCGGTCCGGCTCGCAGAAACTCCCCTCACAATCAGACGTGCCGTTGGCAATACCACTCAGCTGTCGCTGAATTTGGTATTTTCGTGTTTAAATACACTTTTTAGAATTTCAGGTACAGTAAACGTCAATGTGTCAGTTTAAATATATTCAATTTTCCAAAATCTTTTACAGTTCACCAGTCCTTTGCATTTTTAACTTTTTTCCCTTGATTTTTTAAAGCTAGAATATCTCCAGCACGGCTACAGGCCCTGGAAGGCTAACGCGTTCCACTTACAATTCTGAGTGCAAGAGCTCGTCTGAGGAAACGCCTTCTTCCACTTTTCCATAACCTCTCAAAAGGTCCTTCTAGCCACCCTTGTGACCTTCTCCCAGAAAAACATTTTACTCGTTTTGTCTCCTGAGTGTCAAAACTAGTACAACCCACTTCTGTCTACTCCCCGGGGAAGGAAACCCTCCTATCTGCCCGCGAGTCGGAGGGACGGACCACAGTTTTGAGGTAACGTCACCCGCGGCACCTGCCTCCCTGGAGACCATAGCACTTGAACCCACGGACACTTACCCTTTGGACTTGGGGGATTTACATCTTTCAAGCAGGTGCTGTTCATCGTCTTTATTAAACAGAGAAGTCACTTCCTTCCAGCCTCGGAAACTTGCTCCCTGAACCTAGTAAGAGGTTAGAAAAAGAGAAAATCTGAGGTAGTAAATAAACCGTAACCATGGAGCTTGAAGTTAGAAAAGAAACCAGCATGGCCTGCCTTCCTCCGCCGTGTCTGCACACGGGCAGTTCCCCCTGGCTGTAGGTGACCACAGAGGTCACACACATGGCACCCGCCACCAGCACGTCCAGGCCGCCAGGGTCACTCCCCCACGCGCCGGAACAGGCTGGCCAACAGTCCTATGTTGGGACAGCCATACCAGGCTGGGGTGGGCGGGGAGGGGGTTGGAGAGGAGGTCACTTTACTGAGTCTGTCCCAGTCCAGATGTGTCTCAGTCAATGCCTGGCACCTCAGACTCAAAGGTCTGTGTTAATAAGGAATGGAGGAAAAGGCAGGTCCCCTGAGCAGGTGCCTTGTGCATGAACTCACCGAGCTGGGCCTGGATTTCTCTTGTTTGTGAGTGGAGGGGAACAGAGGGGGACTCCTAGGGGGCAGACCTAGCTTTCGGATACTTTGACATGTTACATATGTAACATAAAGTGACTGTGGACACTGGACCAAGAGGCTGCATGATGGCCACGGCTTCCGACGGTATCTGAGAACAGAGAAAATGGCTCGTTAACGAACCTGCTGGGTGACCCGATGGCCCAGCAGCCCCGAGAGGGTCCAGCCCAATCCTGAGTGTAAATGTGGGTGCGAGCTGGTCGGGGCCGCCCCATGGGAGAACTGTTCTCGATGAGGAGGCCTTTTCAGAGTGTGCAGATGAGCTGGGGAGACGGCTACGTCCTCCCGTGCTGCGGTCACCAGGCAGGGGGGACGTGAGCCAGCAGCAGTGCTGTCCAGCCCCGGGGTCCTCTTTGTTCTCAGCTTCCCTGTCGACTCTGTATCAACTTCACGTTAATAAATTTCCATTTGTAACTTTTCAGTCTTTCTACTGTGTGCCCTGGCCGTTCCTCACCCTCCCCAGAAGCCAAAAGCTTCTTTTACCAGGAAGGTCAGAGTTCGTGGGCTCATTCTGTGGGACATCAAATCCTTGTTAGTTCACAGATCTGTTGAAGACCTGGGTTCAGGCAGTGAGGATGGGGGTCTCTACGGACAGGTGACACTGGAAGAGGCAGAAGTCACATGGAACTACAGGGACAGATGATAGATGGCAATAGACCCACAAAGCAGAGGAGCCGGCAGTGAGTGCCCGTGTGACTTGGTGGGGCAGGTGGAACTGTGTGCAGCCACGGCCGGCCGGGCACGGCTCTGTGGGCCTGACGCCCATGCCACAGACTGAGCTCTGACCACAGTGGTAGAAAACTAGACATCGTTAAAGGAGGAAAGCGAGAAACTCAGGAACACCTGGAAATTAAAAACCATTCTTCTGAACAGCCAACGGATCAAAGGAGAAATGGAAACAAAAATCTTGAGACAAACAAAAATGGAAAACAACATACAGAAACCCGGGGGATGTAGCAAAAGCTGTGCTAAGAGGAAGCTCGTACAGAAACAAGAAAGCCTGCGAGTAAACCACCTAACACTGTGTCTCAAGGTGCTAGAAAAGGAATAACAAACTGAGCCCAAAGCTGGCGGAATGAAGGAAACGGTAAAGATTAGAGGAGAAATAAGCGAAATACAGAACATAAAACCGACAAATCTTTAGCTAGACTCACCAAGGAAAACAGGAGCCACGTGAACAAAATTTTACGTAAAAGACAGAAGACATGACAGCTGATAGCTCATGACCACAGGATGGTAAGAAGCTATGAACAACATACGCCAGCAAACTAAATGACCTCGAAAAAATGGATAAATTCTTAGAAACATACAACCTACCAAGACTGAAGTAGGAAGAAATAGAAAATCTGCACAAACTATTACTACGAAGGAGACTGAATCCGTAATCAAAAGTCTCCCAAGGAAGAAAAGCCCCGGACCAGTGGGCTTCACTGGTGACTCTACCGAACACTTTAAAAGAATTAACACTAATCCTTCTCAAACTGTTCCAAAAGCTAAAAGAGGAGGGAACACTCCCAAACTCATTTACAAGGAAGGCCCGCATTATCCTAACAGCAAAGCCAGAAAAGGACACTTCAAGCCAAAAAAAAAAAAAAAAAAAAAAAAGGGCCAGTACCCCTGATGAATATAGATGCAAAAATTCTCAATAAAATACTAGCAGACCCAACTTCACAGCACGTTGTAAGAATCCCTCGCCGAGGTCAAGTGAGATTTATCCCTGGGATGTGAGAATGGTTCAAATATGCAAGTTGATAAACACAGTCCTTCACAGATGAAAGAATCAAAGGAAACAATCTTACCTCAGTAGATGCAAAAAAAAGTATTTAACAAAATGCAACACCCACTCATGATTAAAAACTCAACAAATTCGGTATAGAAGGAACAGAGCAACTGAGTAAAGGTAATAAATGACAAGCCCACAGCTAACATCGCACTCTGGTGAAAGGCTGAAAGCTTCTCTCAGATCAAAAACGAAACAAGGATGCTCACCCCTGTTCAACCTAGCAATGGATGTCCTAGCTAGGGCAACTGGACAAGGAAAAGGAGGAAGGGGCATCAGAACTGGAAAGGATTATGTGAAACTGTCTCTGTTTGCAGAATACATGATTTTATATACAGAAAACCCCACAGACTCCAGCAAACCACTGTCAGGTCTAATCCACGACTTCAGTGCATCTGCAGCGTGCAAATGAACATTCAGAATTCAGTAACCTTTCTTTATGTTAACAGTGAATTTTCTAAAAAGGAAATAAAATGCTCCCCTTTACAACAGCATCAAAAACAATAAACTACTTAACAATAAATTTAATCAACCGGTGAAAGAGCTCTACACTACAAGAGCTCTACACTACTCTAAAACTACAAGACACTGGCGAAAGAAAAGTGAAGAGGACAGAAAGAGAGAGAGAGTATCCTCTGTTCACGGACTCCAGCGATACTGCCCAAATCTCCATACTTCCCAAAGCTGACTACACACTCAGTGTGATCCCTGAACGATTCCAATGGTATTTTTTTTTTTTGACAAACAATCCTAAAAGTGTGTACAGAACCACAAAAGACCCCAGATAGCCAAACCACTAAGAAAGAAAAAGTGGGAAGCCCCACGCTCCTGGATTACGAAGCTGGCCTAATAAAACCCCATGGCACTGGCAAAGACACAAGGACACACAGGGAACAGAACGAGCAGCCCAGAAATACACCCTTATACACAGTCACCCAGTACCTAATGAGAGCCATTAACATTCAGTGTAGAAAAGACAAGCTTCCTCAGTAAAAGTTTTCGGGAAAACTGGCCCACTGTCTTGTAGCACTCACAAAAATTAGCTAGAAATGCATTAAAGACTTAAATTTAAGACTGGAAAACCATACGGGGCGCCTGGGTGGTCCAGCTGGTTGAGCATCCAACTTCAGCTCAGCTCATGATCACGGTTCATGGGTTCGAGCCCCGTGTCAGGCTCTGTGCTGACAGCTCAGAGCCTGGAGCCTGCTTCAGATTCTGTGTCTCCCTCTCTCTGTGCCCTTCCCCTGCTCACGCTGTGTGTGTGTCTCTCTCAAAAATAAACATTTAAAAAATTTTTGAAGGAAAGAAAAAGAGACTGGAAAATCATGGAAGTCCTAGAAGAGAACAGGACAAAGCCCCTTGACATGGGTCGTGGTGACGCCTTTTGAGTGTGACACCTAAGGAAGGCACAAGCAATGAAAGCAAGACTACACAACTGGGACCAAACCAGAGTCTGCACAGGACAAATGACCAGCAAAATGAAAAAACAAACAAACAAACACCCCAGCCTGCAGAATAAGGAAAAAATGTGCAAACCATATAGCTGATAAGGTGGTAATATCCAAAATATATAAAGAACTCTACCTTAATAACAACAAAACAATAATCCTATTTTAAAATGGGGAAAAGATCTGAATAGGAACCTTTCCAAGGCCACGTACACACTAAGGTGCCCCACGTCACCCCTCACCAGGGAGATACGAGGCACTTCTGTCACAATGTCCGAACTCAAAAACTAGAAACTGCAGGTGCTGGTGAGGATGGGGAGAAACCACTGGTGGGAAGGTACCTGGGTGCAGCCACTGTGGAAAACTGTGTAGAGGTTTCTCAAACGACTGAAAATGGAAGTACCATGTGATCCAGCATTTCACTCCAAGGAGGCAAAACCGACACTGAAGGGGCACCCGCACCCCGTTTTCAGAGCAGCACGAGCATTATTCACAAGAGCCAAGATAAGGAAATAGCCTGAGTTTCCACTGACGCGTGAAGGAAACGTAGTACACACACAAGGGAATAGCATTCAGCCATAAAACAAGAAGGAAGTCCCGCTGTTTGTGACAACGTGGATGGACCTCGAAGGGATTGTACCAACGGAGAAATCAGAGAAACACAAATACTGGGATCTCACTTGTTAATGGCATCTTAAAAACAAACTCAAGAAAAAAGCGAACAGATTTGTGGATACTGGAGGCACAGTGAGGGGGTGTGGAATTGGAGGAAGGGATCAAGTGGTACAAACTCCCAGCTAGAAGATAAGGAAGTACTGAGGTGCAACGTACGACATGGGGACACGGCCGAGTCTGTGATACATCCTAAAAGTTCTATGAAAAGAAAAAACATCTTTCCTTCTCATGTAGATGACACGATGTCGCTGTGCCCAGAATTCCAGCCGCCGTGCTGCGCGTCTGGTGCTCAGCAGTGCGGTCTGCAGCGACACGTCCATAAAATGAGAGATGAAACAAGGGAACCTGCGAACTTCACCTCCTTGGATCAGGATACAGACCCTCATCCATGCCATCCTTCAAACTTCAGTCTCACACTTCATTATCTCCAACAAGATGTCCCCAAATTACTTGAAAACCAAATAGAGAGTCATCTGCATTGTCTTCGGTTGCTCCCCAGGCAATAAAATGCTAGGCTGAAGTGCTTTAGTTCACCCCAAGGAAGCAAGGGCAAACTCTTTAATTCCTGGCATCATGAGCAACCCCAGAAGCACCTGTTCACGGTACTGAGAAAGCAGCGGCTACTGTCCCCAGGGGCCTGCTGCAACTCTTGGTCCAAAATGTACCAATACACAGATTTTACCACAACAGGAAAAACTACACCAACACTGAATGGTGATGGGGGCGTCTGGGGGGTTCAGTCAGCTAAGCGTCTGACTCTTGATCTCAGCTCAGGTCATTATCTCACAGTTCATGGCATGAAGCCCCGAGTCAGGGTCTGTGCTGACAGTGCAGAGCCTGCTTGGGATTTTCTCTCTCTCTGTCTCTGTCCCTCCCCTGCTCGATGTGCAAACACTCTCTCAAAATAAATAAACCTAAAAAAAAAAAAAAAAAAAAAAAAAACCAAAGCCCTGAATGGTGACGGATGAGCCACACCATTTCATTGGAGAGGACAAAGGGAATATTATACCAAAATACCTCTGAAAAACAGGAACTAATGCAGGGACCCCAAAGAAGAATACGACACAACACACTGGTTAAGTCCCACACGTGCCACGTAATCTGTGGGCACTGGTTCCGTCCATGTCCTGCGTAATGCCAATACTTAAATAAAAGCAACTAAATGTGTGTACTTTTTCAAGGTATTTGAGTTCACAGGGGATTTTTAGGGGAGAGAGTTAAAAATCGTTGGGTCAGGTATGCCAATATTGTATTAGGAGATCGCTGTTGTCAGTAATTATATGGTGAGAGTTCAAGGTCAGTGTGTAAGTCACCAGGTGTGCGGTGTGTGACCTGGTGCGAGTGACTTACGTACATGAACCCACGAGTGCTCTGATGCCCAGAATCGCTCGCACGCTAAACGCATCTTCTGGTGTCGACGCAGAAGAACCGGAGAACCACGTTCCCAGCCACGGCGGATCGCACGCGGGGCTCCCGGGTCGCACTCTGCACCCAGGGAAGGGAGGTGACGGCGTGTGTGTTGGCGGCAGGGCCACGGGAACCCCCCCAGGGCCTCTCCTTGGCATCAGCATCAGCCAGCGTGTGCTGACTCTGCCTGAAAGCCGTGGAGACGACACCTGCTCCACAGCCTCGCTCCCAAGCTACGAGCGGCCCACGCGGGAATGGGCACGGGCTGCCGTGTCTCAAGGAACACGGAGAGCCACAGCCAGGCCAAGGGTTCCAATTATGATGTCATTTTCAGAGACTTTTTCTAGACCATTCTAAACTCGAGAACTCACAATAATCTTATGTTTACACACCCAGAGGTTACTGACACACTGGTAATCCCGGAGAAAATGCTTTCACCACCCAGTTCAGGCCTCTAGGTCAAACTGTGAATCCATATCCCCGGCTCTGTAGAGCTGTCGGGCCACAGGGACAATTCTGACCGGGACACTCAGCAGCCCACAGGAAGCGCACGCTGAAAATACCTTAGAGGGACGTGGTCTGCCTCCCCGGCGCAGCCTCCGAGCTTCTCTCCACACCAGCGGGAGTCAGAGACCTGGCCTTCCTGGCAGAGGGAGGCACTGACCCAGTGTGAAGCCGACAGGGGCAGCCTGGTTCCCAAGCCCTGCTTGTCCCCACTGTCCCACCTGGAGGACCGGATGACAGAGACATCTTGGGTACACGCAGATGCAAAGGCAATGGCGACAAGCATCCCTCCCTCCACTGAGGGCGTGTGGCTAACCGGGGTCCTTGAGGTGGGTAAGAGTGACATGGGCCGGCCCTCCGCCCGAAACAAGGGGCCACAGGCCGCCCTGCTGGAGAGCCGGCCTTCTGAGACCCCAGGGGCGCCCGCTGACGGCCCTCGGTCAGGCTGGGGTGAAGCGTGAGTGGCACACACGGCCCCGAGACCAGCACAGTAAGCGACCGTGTCCTGCACAGGTGCTCCCTGGGGGCCTGCGGGTCAAAGGCACTCGTAACCACAGGGCGCAGGAGCCACACGCGGCCACTCACTCTGAGGTGCACAGTCCCGTGGCCGTGCCCACGGATGGGACACACACAGGAACTCGGGACCCTTAGACGTGTGTGCACGTCTCTTCTTTCACAGACCCCGAGCATCCACACCAGCTCTGAACCATTCACATGGGTGGAAGGGAAGCCTGGGATTCAGAGGAAAGCGGATCTTTGTGTGGACGAGGCCAGTGAACAAGAAAACACACTCTGTAGTCCCAAACAGGGTCCAAACCCAATGCCCGTCAGCAGAGGGCTCAGTGAGACAGCAGGGTGCGTCTGCACCCAGCTAGAAGGGCCCACGGGCGCGACCACGACACTGCCAGCAACATGTGCACACGAATCACAAAGGCAGAATGCCAACAGTCCCCACTCCCTACCGGGTGGTGCCCCTGTACGTGCAGGTGCAGCCATGTCTGGTCTTTATACAGTTACGTGTACGTGTTCACGTACGTGTCCTGATGGAGCCATCCCTGCATGGGGTATTAAAGTTTTTATATGTTTACACCTGTCTTTTAGACGTGTATCTTCTATGCCAACAGCACAGCAAGGAAAGAACTGGTTGGCTGGCAAATTAAAAAGAGACTCCTTGTTCACCCTTTGAGTGTCTTAGTTTGGGCAGTTGTAACAGACCACAGACGGAGCGGCTCACCCAACACTTAATCCTCCCAGTGCTGGAGGCCGGACGGGCAGATCTGGGGTCAGGTGAGGGTCCACCTCCTCCTGGTGCACAGACAGTGTCTTCCCTGTGTCCCAGTGTGGAGGAGGAAGGGCCAGGAGTGCCGTGGGGTCTCCTCTGTAAGGACCCTAACCCCATCACGGAGGCTGCACCCTCACGACCTCCTCTCCTCACAGAGCCCCCCTTCTGGACTGTCACCTTGGGGCTTAGGTTTCACCGAATGAAATCGAGGGGGACACAGACACAGCCTATAGCACTAGTGAACGTATAATCCACCAAAAATGTATGTGTCTTGAGCGGCCGTCCTAAGGCCTGGTGAGCCGGTGTTCCTCCTCTGAGCCACAAAGGCAGCAAGTAACTGAGTCACTGTTTTCTCAGTTCTCTCTGGGGGTTATGACCTGACCCCATCCTAGCTGCACAGAAGAGGAAGTAGTCCACCTTGTATCACATCTGAACTCCTGCCAGATAAGCAGACTGGCACAGGCTCCCATGGCAGCAACCCCTCTCAGCCCCGCCCACCTGTGGGAAGGGGCAGGAAAGAGGCACACGGTGCCCCCCACACAGCGACACCCAGGCGGCCCAGGAAGTGAAAGACAGGCAGAGCCCTCCACGTGGCCTGTCCTCCTGGTCCTTAGGTAAACGCAGCAGCTCCCCAGGAAAGCAGGGAAGACAGGGCAGGGGTTGGGGCGGGTGGGCAGGCAGGGCAAATCAAAATGCAGACGAGGACGTGAAAAGGAGACCAGACATTACTGAAGAGATACGGAGTCAAATGGGAGAAGAGCCACACGCAAGAGAGAAAGGTTTAGGACAAAACGAATGTAAACGCTGTTGCGTCCAGATGCGAGTTTCACGAGGAAACACAAGACGATGGTGGGGAACGCCAGCCGCAGCAGTGCCCCCGGCACAGAACCAAACCTCTTCTCAAGCCCACACGCACACACGTGGGGACAAAGGACAGCACGCACGTTTACACCTGCTGAGAAAGACCGGTTCCAGGAGCGTGGCAAGAGCCCATGTTTTCAGCACGCCTCTGGGCAGCAGTGGAGGCCGGAGGGAGACGTTCCAAGGGACAATCACTGCGTCTAGAATTTTGTGCCACAGGTGACATGTGAAAGCAAAAAACCGCAACAAGAAAGAAGAGCCACTCTCCGACCGGGGAAAGCGTCTCTCATGCTGCGGAGGAGCTCGTCCTGCAAGTGCTCCGCTCTAAATCGGCCGAACAAGGAGGGGACCGTTCACACACACAGCATGCACTCTCTACAGAACTCCTAGCCCATATACTGCAGAGTGAGCACTGCACTCGGAAGCGCGGAATCCGGTGTCTTGAGGGATAGCTTAAAACATTAAAAGTGATAAATTCTGAAGAGCAAAAATTATGGTGGAGAGAGAACGAGTTGGGAACTGCTTCTTTTACTTGTAACTTTATAGGTCTTTTTTAACTGGAAAAATAAAAAACAAGAAAAACACTAGGAACGGTTGGCATATATAATAACATCCAGTGACCTCTCCCAGCCTGGCACTCAGACAACAGAGAAAAATAACAGGCATCCAGATTGACAAGGAAGAAGTAAACTTTCACTATTTGCAGATGACAGGATACTCTATGGAGAAAATCTGAAAGACTCCACCAAAAAATGGCTACAACTGATAAAAATAAATTCAGGAAAGTGGCAGGATACAAAATCAACATAAAGAAATCTGTTGCATTTCTAGGTACCAATAATAAGGCAGCAAAAACATACATTAGGAAAGTAATTCCACTTACAAATGCACCAAAAATAATAAGATACCCAGAAATAAACCTAACCAAAGAGGTAAAAGATCTGTACTCTGGAAACTATAAAACACTGATAAAAGAAACTGAAGAAGACACAAAGAAATGCAAGGACATCCCATGCTCATGGATAGGAAGGACAAATGTTGTTAAAATGTCAATACTACCCAAAACAATCTACAGAATTAATGCAATCCCTATCAAAATACCAACAGCATTCTTCACAGAGCTAGAACAAACAATCCTAAAATTTGTATGGAACCACAAAAGACCCCAAATAGCCGAAGAAATCTTGAAAAAGAAAAGTAAAGCTGGAGGCATCACCATTCAACTTCGAGTTATATTACAAAGCTATAGTGATAGAAACAGTATGGTACTGGCACAGAAATAGGAAGTATATCAATACAACAGAATAGAAAACCCAGAAATGGACCCACAACTATATGGCCAACTCATCTTCGACAAAGCAGGAAAGAATTTGATGGAAAAAAAGACGGTCTCTTCAACCAATGGTGCTAGGAAAACTGGAGGGTGGCATGCAGAAGAATGAAGGAAGAACTGGACCACTTTCTTAACACCATACACAAAAATAAATTCAAAATCAATGAAAGTCCTAAATATGAGGCAGGAAACTATCAAAATCCTAGACAAGAACACAGGCAGCTACCTCTTTGACAACGGCCACAGTAACTTTACGAGACACGTCTCTGTAGGCAAGGGAAACAAAAGCAAAAGTAAACTACCGGGACTATATCAAAATAAAAAGCTTTTGCACAGTGAAGGTAACAACAAAACTAAAGGCAACTTTGCAAATGATATAGCCAAAAAGGAGTTAGTACCCAGCCTACATAAAAAATTTATCAAGGGCGCCTGGGTGGCTCAGCCGGTCAAGTGTCCAGGTCTTGATGTCGGCTCAGGTCATTATCTCACTGTTAGTGAGTTTGAGCCCTGCATCAGGCCCTGTGCTGACAGTACAGAGCCTGCTTGGGATTTCTCTCTCCCTCTCTCTGTCTCTGCCCCTCCTCAGCTTGCTCACTCGCTCGCTCTCAATAAATACATACATACATACATACATACATACATACATACAAAAAAAGAACTTCTCAAACTTGATATCCAAAAAAGCAATTAAAATATAAGAAGACACGAATAGAGAATTTTCCAAAGATGAGGTACAGACAGCCAACAGACACATGAAAAGATGCTTGACATCACTCATCATCAGGGAAATGCAAATCAAAACTACAATGAGAGATCACCTCACACCTGTCAGAATGGCTAATAAATTAGCAACACAGGAAACCAGTGTTAGCGAGGATGTGGAGAGAAAAGAACCCTCTTGCACTGTTGGTAGGAATGCAACCTGCTGCAGCCACAATACTGAGGGTCCTCAAAAAGTTAAAAATAGAGCTACCTGATATTCAGCAACTGCACTAGGTTCTTGCCCAAAGAATGCAAAAATGCTAATTCAAAGGGATACATGCACCTGGATGTTTACAGCAGCATGACCTACAACAGAAAAACTATGGAAGCAGCCCAAGTGTCCATCGCCTGATGACACACACATGCACACACACACACTAGAATGTCACTCGGCCATTAAAAAGAATTAACAACGATGTGGATGGAGCTGAAGAGGATAATGCCTAAGTGAAAGAAATCAGCGAGAGAAAGACAACTTATGATTTCACTCAGATGTGGAATTTGGGAAACAAACCAGCAAAGGAGAAAGAGAGAGAGACAAACCAAAAAAGAGACTCTTAACTCCAGAGAACGCACGGGTGGTCACCAGAGGGGAGGGGGGCGGGGGGAGGGAGGCAGGTGTTGGGGACAAAGGATACACTTGTGGTGAGGGCACCGGCTGTGGTGTGGACGTGCAAGGTCACTGTATTGCACACCTGGAACTAATATTACACTGTGTGTTAACTACACCGGAATTAAGCTAAAAACTTTAAAAAATCCAGCCTTCAACATGAATTTTATAAAACTAAAAACAGCCAAGTAGAAAAATGGGCACAACAAAGGAAAAGCCAGTCTCTGGACACATGGCGTCCAGAGATGGTGACCTGGGAGCTGCCTGGGAGACCTGGGTCTCGGCCTCGCCACCTCAGGTCAGCTCTGCAAGTTCACTGTATCCACGGGGGTAGAAGAACAAAGGATCTCGGTGCCGGCTGAGCTGCTGTCATTTAAATAGCTCTCCTGTTCTGCCCCGGGTTGTGACCCAGTTGTGATCCCTGCCAGGAGGGGATGGCTCCGCTGATGGGGCAGCGCCCACAGGGGCTCCTCAGGTTTCTCTGAAAAGCGGAGACGCTGCATTTGGGGTAACAACGTGTTCCTTTCTCTCTTTAGTCTTCTTTGTCTCGTTTAACCTTGGAACGCAGCAGTGACGTGCTCATTAAGAGTCCTGAGGCCAGGAAACAGTGACAGAAGGCAGTGTCCCTAATCAATTTGTTTACCAAGTGAGTGTGAGGATCAAGTTTACAAGATGCTCAGAGAAGGGAAGTCGGGGGCACTGCGGAGACTCCGGACCAGCACACTCAGTCCAGCACCATAAAACCTCTGCACTTAATACCCACAGACTGTCAGGAAGAGGTGGGTAAGCCGCACGCGACCTGTCAATTCCTGTGAGTGTGGCCAGCATACACCCCCTCAGTCAACCCACGTCTTCACACGCCAGCATTTACATTTCAGACCAATCAATGTGCCAAAAGCCAGCGAGGACGGCGGCGAGACAGCCACTCGGACAAGCGAGCTTGTGTTCTTTGCTTGGGCACATTCTGCAACCCAAAGTTAATAATAATAAACTCACTCAGAACTGATTTTAAGTGGCATTTTTAATCATTTCCCATCCCTAGAAATTTCTACCTTATGTCCTTCACAATATCTGTTTGAAAACCAAACGGTAAACTGACAGTGGTAACTACTTATTTAGAGCAAGGAGAATCTGGAGCAGGGAAGAGGGCATTTGTACTTCCCACACCCAGCCGCCTAACAAAGTACTTCGTGGAAATGAAAATTAAGCTTCCTAAATGACGAGTTAACGTTCAGTCTACACAAACCGTAACTGCATGGAGTCTTGAGCGCCTGATGGAAACAAACGTGTTAATCAGAGCACGTGGAGGGCTTCGGCGATCTCACACCGAACAGCACGCACGCCTGTCTGTGGCACGGAGCGGCCTGGTGTGGCCTCCTGGGCACAGGTGCCCTCCCATCCAGCAGGCACCAGACACATGACTGCTGCGTGGGGATCCACGCGCACCTGTGGTCGGCACTCGTCGGCTTCAGTAACCAGCCGGCGGCAGGGGTGGGGGGGAGCGGGACTTGGAGAGCAGCTCTGGAAGAAAAAGACTTTCTATCCAAAGGGGCTGACCTCCTATTAAAAACAATTCACAAGCTCTGCTCAGCATCAGCCATTGCTGGCTTTCTAGATACCCCGTAGGCTAGAACAGAGCGATATCCCATGGGCTGCAAGATTTCAAGGCCGTCTGAACTTGAAAAAGTTGGTCCATTAGTTGTACCTGACGGATGTAAATTTGCCTCCTAGTTCACCTTGTGTCAAGAGCTAAAACTGGACCTAACCTTGTCTTATTTCTTGGTGGGTAATAACTGAAAATAAAGGTTTTATTTCCATGCTCTCTTCTTAAAAGTAATGAGAACAATCAAACAGGAATCATTTATCATCACGTGTCTTCTGACCTGTGTGTGCACCCCCAAGACAATGATCATATTTCATTCCCCCCCTCTTCTATTTAGACTTTGTTTACGTGGGGTTTTTGTTAAACCAGGCTGTTGGATATCACTTGGAAGGGATACCAATTACAATTAGAAAGCTGAATTCTTAACTTTTAAAATCAATTTCAAGGACATGACAATTGGCATTTCTCTCAGAAACCACGTTTTGAGTGTGGAGGTTAATTGTACGGAATGCCACTCTTTTTTTTAAACAAATGGTACAATATAAAGAAAATCCCTTAATCAATAGAGATCTCTGAGTAATAAAAAAACAGATACATAGATAAAAGTTTTAAAAAAGTCTGCTTTCCAAAAATAATTTTGAAGCAGCCAAAAAAAAAAGAATGCATGACCAACCACACACACACACACACACACACACCCCAATTTACACAAAAGCTGGGTGTGAGAGCACCCAGATGTTGGATTTAACAACAACAGAAGTACTACAAAGCAGCCGTTATCAATATGTTCTAACAGGACTGAGGGAAACAACGTCAAAGAATAAATAAAGGTATGACGGCAACGCTGCCCCACGAGAAAACATCAGTAAAGACACAGACGTGACCATGAAGACCAGGAAGTACAACAAATGAAACAAAAACTTACTGGCGGGTTTCAGCAGGTCTTAATTTGGAGACTAAAGACCCCCCCCCCCCCCAACCCAAAGAAGGATCAGCACAGATCGACTACGAAGCCCACAACCAGGGACAACGAGAACGAAGTAAAACGAGGCAGCGGCACACGCCCAACCAAAAGCGCCAGGAGAAGGGAGAGTCGACAGAACGTCACCTGGCTTCACTGAAAACCAAAAACCAGTATGTCCGGAAAGCTTAACGAAGTACAAATGGAATGAACACACACCCGCAAACACACACACACCAAAATCCATCCGCCGCCGCCGGTTCACGGGACACCGTCCCGACGTGAAGCACCAGGAGTGGTCTCCGTCCTGCAGGACTGACCTGCCCGCAGCCGGACTGCAGGCGTCCCGGGACACCCCCACTTCGGATGGAAGAGAGATAAATGCAGGGCTCCCATGATCCGTTCCGGTACCAGAACTGAAAGAAAACTTCACAGAACTAAGGAAACCTCCAGACCGAAGACTACAGGTGTCAGCCGGGCAACAGCCGAATGAAGAGACACACAGGGGAGGCGGGGGAGGCCGTGCGGGGCCTCGGCGCCCTCCTCCAGAGCCGGCCCGCCCTTCACCCCCCACCCCCTGCACCTCTGTGTGCTCACCAGCCACAAAGCTCCACTAAGTCTCGTGTGCAAAGTTTTTATTGGAGTTTCATGCTGCAGGCATGACTGACTAAATCACTGGCCAGAAGCTAGATTTCAATGTCCAGTCTTCTCCCTTCTGGAAATCTCAAGCCTCTCGTCACAGGCCTGGTCCTTCTAGTGACGAATCCTCATCTTCAGTCATTGTGTTAGCAAAACAAACGCTCCTCACATTCAGGAAATCTCAAGGATTTTAGAGCCTCTGTGCTAGGTATCAGGAGCAAGGACCACACACATTTTTTATTACACCACACAAAGACAAGGAGAGAATCTTGAAAACTACAAGAGAAAATGATTAGTCGCTTACCAAGGAAGCCCTAGGAAGACTGGAAGCTGACTCTCCCAAGACAACAGTAGAGGCGAGGAGGCCGTGGAGTATCACATCCAAAGCACCAGCAAACAACGGCTGTCAAACAAAAATCCTTACCCATTAAAGCTATCTTTCAGAGAGAAAGATGAAATCAAGACTTCCCTAGATAAACAAGTTTGAAAGAAAAACAAGTTTGAAAGAATGTGCTGCCTTACAAGAAGCACTACAGGAAGCCCCTTGGGCTAAAAGCAAGTAACACAGTGAGCAGATCCACAGGGAACACAAAGAACATGGTAAGGAGATGAGGTCATTTCATATAAAACACAGTATAAGGCCTCCTTTTTTGCCTTCTTATAATTAACTTAAAAAAGTATATAATACAATATGTATATAATACAATGTTGGGCCCGCAACATCTACAAATATAATGCATGTGTAATGTATTTGCCAGTAACGACATAAAGGAAGTGGGTGGGAAGAAAAGTGTACTGGACTAATTACTACAGACAGTAAGCGATAAACTAAAACGTTATGTGAGAAAATACACACAACGCAAAAGGGAACAGAAGAGAAATAGAGAAGCAAAAAAACCTGGGACACAGAAAACAAAAAGTAAAATGTCAGATGTAAACCCCACCACAGTGATACTATTACATGTAAGCGGATTAAATAATCAGTCAAAGGCAGAGACGGCCATACTGAATTATAAAATCTGATCCTACTAAAGGGGGCCTACAGGAAACATACCCTAACTTCAAAGATACAGGAGACTGAAAGTAAAAGGAAGAGAGATCATAGAAACAAGCAACCACACACACACACACACACAAAGCTGGAGCAGTTCCATCAGTGAATAAGATAAACATTAAAATTTCAAAAGTTGTTGGGGCGCCTGGGTGGTGCAGTCAGTTAAGCGTCCGACTTCAGCCAGGTCCGACTTCAGCCAGGTCACGATCTCGCGGTCCGTGAGTTCGAGCCCCGCGTCAGGCTCTGGGCTGATGGCTCAGAGCCTGGAGCCTGTTTCCGATTCTGTGTCTCCCTCTCTCTCTGCCCCTCCCCCGTTCATGGTCTGTCTCTCTCTGTCCCAAAAATAAATAAAAAACGTTGAAAAAAAATTTTTTTTAATTTCAAAAGTTGCTAAAGATAAAGAGAAATTTCATAATGACAAATGGATATGACAATTAAAGACATACAGACTCATACTAACAACAAAATGCAAAAAGAAAAACGGGGGCGCCTGGGTAGCTAAGTCAGTTGGGCGTCCGAATGTATTTCGGCTCAGGTCATGATCTCATGGTTTAAGAGTTCAAACCTAGTGTCGGGCTGTATGCTGACAGTGCAGAGCCTGCTTGGGATTCTTGCTTTGTGTGTGTGTGTGTGTGTGTGTGTGTGTGTGTGTGTGTGTGTGTGTGTCTCAAAATAAATAAACTTAAAGTTTAAAAAAATAGGGGCGCCTGGGTGGCTCAGTCAGTTAAGCCTCTGACTTTGGCTCAGGTCACGATCTCAGTTTGTGGGTTTGAGCCTCACGTCGGGCTCTGTGCTAACAGCTCAGAGCCTGGAGCCTGCTTCAGATTCTGTGTCTCCCTCTCTCTCTGCCCCTCCCCTGCTTGCACTGTCTCTCTCAAAAATAAAATAAAACATTTTTTTAAAAGTAAAATAAAAAGGAAGCAAAACCAGACAGAAATAAACGGAGAATGAGATAAGCCAACAATGAAAGCTGTGCCACTATCAAACATGAACACCCCTACACATACAATAAGCCACAGGAGCAACAAAAACACTCCAACAACAGAGCACACTCTGAAGTGTGCAAAGAGCAGGGTACAGGAGGGAATGTACACCAGACCCAGAACAAACCTCCTTATATTTGTTAACAGGATGAACTACTTCTGAGTAGGTTCTCTGACAACAGTGGTATGAGATCAGAAATCAACAGCAAAAAAACTCACAAATACTGGAAATTAAACAACACATTCCTAAACAACCACCGAGTCAAACAGGGACTGAAAAGGGAAACCAAAAATAGTTCGAAATAAATTACAGACAAGACACAACCTACCCAAACTCATGGGATTCAGTTAAGCAGTGCTTACAGGAAAATGTTTACCTTTAAATGTCTATATAAAGAACAAGGATTTCAAATCAATAATCTAAACTTCCACCTCAACACTGGAAAAACGAATAACCTAACACAAAGGAGAAGGAAAGAAATAAAAAAGATGAAAGCAGAAACCAATCAGAGAGAAGATAACAGTTAACAAAAACAAAAGCTGGCTCTTTCAAAAGATCAACAAAATTGACAAATCTTTAGACTGACCAAAGGAAAAAGAGAGGAGACTCAAATTACTAGAATCAGTAATGAAAGAGGAGCCATTATTATTGACTTTACAAAAATAAGGATAATAGGGATGCTTGGGTGGGCTCAGTCAGTTAAGTTGAGGCTTGATTTTAGCTCAGGTCATGATCTCAGGGTTTGTGAGTTCAAGCCCCGAGTCAGGCTCTGTGCTGACAGCACAGAGCCTGCTTAGGATTCTCTCTCTCCCTCTCTGTCTCCACCCCTCCCCCATTCACAGTCTCTTGTGCGCTCTCTCAAAATGAATATTTTTTTTTAAAAACCTTAAAAAATGAGAAGAACTCTGAACAACTGTATGTCAACAAATTACATAACACAAATCAAATTCCTACATAGACACACTACCAAAATGGACTCAAGAAAACAAAAAATCTGAATAGACTTCTAAAACAATCGGACAAATTGAATCAATAATCCAGAAGCTACCCTAAAAGAAAGGCACAGGCTCAGATGTCTTCACCACCGAATCCTACCAAACACTTAAAAGAATAAATATCACTTATTCACAAATTCTTCCAAAGTGTGTAAGAGGAAGAAACACTTCCTAACTCATTTTCTTTTTTTTTTTTTTTTTTTTACTTTTACTTTTATTTTTTAGTTTTTTAAATTTACATCCAAATTAGTTAGCATTTAGTGCAACAATGATTTCAGGAGTAGATTCCTTAGTGCCCTTACCCATTTGGCCCATCCCCCCTCCCACAACCCCTCCAGTAACCCTCAGTTTGTTCTCCATATTTAGGAGTCTCTTCTGTTTTGTCCCCCTCCCTGTTTTTATATTATTTTTGTTTCCCTTCCCTTATGTTCATCTGTTTTGTCTCTTAACGTCCTCATATGAGTGAAGTCATGTGATTTTTGTCTTTCTCTGACTAATTTCACTTAAGATAATACCCTCCAGTTCCATCCACATAGTTGCAAATGGCAAGATTTCATTCTTTTTGATTGCCAAGTAATACTCCATTGTATGTATCTACCACATCTTCCTTATCCATTCATCCATCAATGGACGTTTAGGCTCTTTCCATACTTTGGCTATTGTTGATAGTGCTGCTCTGAACATGGGGGTGCATGTGTCCCTTTGAAACAGCACACCTGTATCCCTTGGATAAATGCCTAGTAGTGTAATTGCTGGGTCGTAGGGTAGTTCTATTTTTAGTTTTTTGAGGAACCTCCACACTGTTTTCCACAGTGGCTGCACCAGCTTGCATTCCCATCCTAACTCATTTTCTAACAGAAATATTACCCTCATACCAAAACCAGACAAATACGTCATAAGAAAAGGAAATAGACCAGTATCTCATACAAATATAAACAAAAAAATCATCAACAGAATACTAGCAAACTAAATCCAGCAAAAATTAAAAAGCATTGTGCACCATAGCTCAGTGGGAATTATCCCAGGAATGCAAGGTTGGTTCAACATTTGAAAATCAATAATACAATAAAATCATTTCATGAAAATAAATAACAAAAATTACATAATCATCTCAATAGAGAAGAAAAAACATTGGACAAAATCAACACCCTTTCATGATAAAAATATTCAAGTAACAGCTCTCCCCTGGTAGAGGGCTATAGACTATTTCTACTTTTTTCCTTATATATGTGTGTATTTATTTTATATAAATGCCCTACCTAAAATACATGTAACTTTTCTAATCAGAAATTATTTTAAGACTGGGCAGCTCTTGATCTCAGCTCAGGTCAAGATCTCGCAGTTCCTGGGATTGAGACCCGTACTGGGCTCTGTGCTGACAGTGCGGAGCCTGCTTGGGATTCTCTCTCTCTGCCCCTCCTCTACTCACACGCACTCTCATTTTCTCTCTCAGAAAAACAAATTTTAAAAATTGTCTAAGAATACATTATTTTTAAGTGTTTTTAAGACCCATTTTAATGTATTATTAGCACAAAGTCTGTTATTCTGACCTACTATCTAATGTTAAACACATAAATTGGAAGTAGTCCATTCAAGTTTAAGAACAATTTGCATACATAATTACAATAAAACTCACCGTAGTCTCTAAGTATGGCAGCAATAAATTTTAAGTGTTTGCTTTGTTATTTTTCTTTTTTAAAAAGGACTTCCTCAATTTGACAATAGGCACCTAAGAAAAACCCACAGGTAATATCATACTAAACAGTTAAATATTAAAAGCTTTTCCCCTGAGCTCAAGAACGAACAAGGATGCCAATCGTGCCGCTCTGATTTAAGACTGTGTTGAAGGAGCCAACATGGCAACAGGAAAAAATAAAATAAAAAGCATCCAGGTTGGAAAGGAAGAGGTACAACTAGCTCTCTTTGCAATAACATCATCTTTTACATAGAAAATCATAAGGAATCCACCAAAAACCTATTACAACTAATAAAGAATTCAACAAGTTGAGAGAACACATGATCAGTATACAAAAATCAATTGTGTTCCTATATACCAGCAATGATCAAAAAAAGAAATTAAGAAAACCATCCCATTTAAAAACACATCAAAAGGAATACTTAGAAATAAATTTTATAAAAGGTGAAAATTTATTTCCTGAAAACTACAAAATATTACTAAAATAAAGTTTTAAAATATTTGAATAAATGGAAAATCATACCATGTTCATGGATCACAAGACATAACATTGTCATGATAGCAATGTCCCCAAACTGAGCTATAGGTTCAATCCAATCCTTTATCACAATCCTACCTGACTTCTTTGTAGAAAATGATAAGGCTATTCTAAAACTTATATGGAATCACAAGAGATTCCAAATGGTCAAAACAATGTTTAAAAAAAAAAAAAAGTAGAAGCACTCACACAAAGAACAAACTGACAGTTGCCAGAGGGAAAGGGACAGTGTGACAGGCAAAGTGGATGAAGAGGAGTGGGAGGTACAGGCTTCCAGGTATAGGATGAGGAAGTCCTGGGGATGAAAGACACACCAGAGGGAATAGAGTCAGTGGTGGTGTAACAGTGCTATACGGTGACAGAGAGCAGATACACTTGTGGTGAGTGCAGCATAATATATAAAGAAGTTGAACTACAATGTCATACACCTGAAACTAACATAATTATGTGTCAATGACATTCAAATAAAAAAAATATTTTTGAAAAGAACTCACTACAAAGCAATGGTAATCAAGACAGTGCAGCACTGGCACATGAATAAATAAATAGATGAATGGAAGAGAATCCAGAAATGAACCCATACATCTAAGGTCGACTGGTTTTTTTTGAAGGGAGCTAAGACCACGAAATAAAAGAATAGTCTTTTTCAACAAATGATGCTGTGGATACTACATAGCCACAAGCAAAAAAAATGAAATTGGACCCTTACCTCACACCATATACAAATATTAATTCAAAATGGATCAAAGATCTAAATGTAGGAACTAAAACTATAAAACTCTTAAAAGAAAACACAGGGGTTAAATCTTTATGAGGTTGGATTTGGAAAAGGATTCTTAGCGAAGATATCAAGACCATGAGCAACAAAGGAAAACAAGAGATAAACTGGAGCTCATGCTAATTTTTTTTTTTTTAATTTTTTTTTCAACGTTTATTTATTTTTGGGACAGAGAGAGACAGAGCATGAATGGGGGAGGGGCAGAGAGAGAGGGAGACACAGAATCGGAAAGAGGCTCCAGGCTCTGAGCCATCAGCCTAGAGCCTGACGCGGGGCTCGAACTCACGGACCGCGAGATCGTGACCTGGCTGAAGTCGGACGCTTAACCGACTGCGCCACCCAGGCGCCCCATCATGCTAATTTTTAAAAACTGCCTCAAAGGACACTATCAAGAAACCGAAGACAGCAGGAGAGGCGGGCCTCCATGCTTCTCTCCACCACACAGGAGCCATAGGAGACCTCCACCCTCAATGCCTCTGTAAATCACATACAACCAGCACGCTAGAGGAACTGGAGGGTGCTGTCCTCAGTGTTGCTCTAGATCAAACTTCTCCATCCCAGTCCAGAGATCAGGATGCCTCTGAGAAACCTGTTGACTCCAGGATAACATGTCACCTGTACGTGCGGCAGCACCAAGAACCAAGCCAGCCCATGACTGACAGGCCACATCAGCGAAACAGAACCTCAAGCCCTCTCCTCCTCCCTCCCCAGTCAACTCCGTTCCAAGTTCAATTCCTTCCCAGGTGACTCGGGCATAGGGAGTCTGGCTGCCTCCAAACACAATGAGAAATGTAAGTGTTCTCTTCCCAGTTCTACGAGAGGAGGCCCCACCAGCACCTGGGAACACATGCTAAGTGAGCCAATGTAATGTGCCCTCATAGCCTGATCCCCTCTCCCTCCAGGGCTCACACCAATGGGCAGGATAGTATTTGTTCCTGAGGAGGAAGAGCTACCTTAAAAATTTTTTTTTAAGTTTATTTATTTGGAGAGAGAGAAAGAGAGCACAAGCGGGTGAGGGGCAGACAGGAGACCAAATCCCAAGCAGGCTCTACACCATCAATGCAGAGCTCAGCGTGGGGCTTGAACCCTCAAACTGTGAGCTCATGACATGAGTCGAGATCCAGAGTCAGACACTTCCCGAGTGCGCCACCCAGAAGCCCCTTAAAATTAAGCTTCTCGTTTGGTAAGATGAAGGAACTGAACTTTGAAGGAATTAACCCAAAAAGAAAAAGCTATAAAAGGAAGAGTTTTACAATTCAGAATTTATTATGCTTTAGCTACTAACTCTGAGTGAAGATCATAAATACCGGGGATTCGGTCAGGTTTCAGGGCCTCCAGAGCAGGACGTTAGGAGGGCCTCCTGAGTCCACATTGCCTGGGACAGGCAGCAGGGCCTCTGGCTAATCACAGTCCCTTCCCTTCTTCACACTGACTTCCAGTACCTTTCTGAGCTAGGACTTTTAAATGCTCATTTATCGATCTCTGGGACAGCAAAACAACAAACAACAACAACAACAACAACAACAACAACAAAATTGTGTCTGTAATACTATGAAGTCTCTCTGAATACAACTAGTATAAAATGTTGTGTATATTAGCATGTTTAAAGTCCCATCAAAACAAACTAGCCGGCAAAGCCCACAGTCAGCAAGAACACACAGCAGCTCTCCAGCACAATTACTCAGTAACGTTCTGTAAGTTCTAATCAATACAAGGCATAAAAGAGAAACGAGTTAAAACTACTGGAAAGGAAATTATATTTATTATTATTTAGACTAGAGAACAAGAAAATGGCAAAGCATCAAATGAGCCATTAGACCTAAGGAAATGGCTAAATATAAAAAAAATTGCTTTATTACAGTTAAAGACAATAGAAAAAAAACCATTCACAAGGACAAAAACATTAGAAATATTCAGAAAAAAAAGTTACGTGTTGCCTTCGTAAACTATATTAAAAAGAAGACTTGAATAAATGAGGATTATAAAATCATTACTGGAGTGGCAAATGACATTAGAAATCTCCTCTCTTCTTGCATTACTCTACTTGTCTGGTAGGGTGATCGCCTAATGGGGCGGAGCACGGGATCTGCTGTAGGTCCCAAGTCATCCAGGCCTCTGAAGGCTCAGATCCAAGTGCACTGCTTTCCCCCAAGGCCCCCAGACACAGTGAGCTCCTGTCAGTGCCGCACGAGGGCACGGCCCTCAGGGGTGTGGAAGACAAGAACAAAGATAAAAATTCAAGAGGATGAGAGGAAAATCCATACCCCAAAATATTTGCAAAAGACAAACCTGATAAAGGACCACTGTCCAAAATATATAAGGAATTCTTAAAACTCAACAGTAAGAAAATGAAAACCGAATTTAAAAATGGGTCCAAAAGACTTACACAAACATCTCATCAAAGAAAATATACAGACTAAAACCGAAGGGGTGAATTCCTATTTGTCATACAAAAACAGGTCTGTTTTCCACTTTTTTTGTTGTTTATTTATTTGAAAGAGAAAGCATGAGCAGGGGAGAGGGGCAGAGGGAGACACAGAGACAGAGAGAGAGAGAGAGAGGATGAATCCCAAGCAGGCTCCACGCTCAGCACAGAGCCTGACAGAGCCTGATCCCAAGAAACGTGAGATCATGACCTGAGCTGAAATCGAGGCAGATGCTTAACCCACTGAGCCACCCAGGCGCCCCTGTCCTCCACTTCCGTGAGCAAACACGGCTGTAACTGGCATCCGGTCTTAGGGAAGCCGTCTATGCTCATCAAAAGCAGACGGTACGTGGTACGTTGATTTCAGTACAAAAACTAAGCATTAACTAAAGATACACAGATGGTGAATGAACGCAGGAAAAGATCAAGTATCATACGTCATCAAGGAACTGAGATGACAGCAACGAGACACCAGTATACAACCGTCACAACGGCCAAAATGCAAAACACTCTGACAGCACCAAGTGCTGACAAAGACGTGCAGAAACAGGAACTCTCACTCAGTGTGACGTGGGAACAAAGGCAGAAGGAAGTGGCAGGTAGAAGGAAATGTCCTCAGAACCTGCAGCCCACTGACAGACACTGGAGGCAGGCAGGGCAGAGTTTCTCCGGGACTCCCTCCGGACCTAATGCTAATGCTTTGCTGGAGGGAAAAGCCTTAGCCTGACTGCAGCCAGGCCTCCAGTATCCGGGAGTCTTTAGCATATGAAAGTCTCACTGGAAACCTCCCCTGGACCTCACCTCTCCCAGCCCCAGGGTATATAACCAGTCTCTCCTCAGGATCCCAGCGCGGCTCTTCCGGCCCATAGTCCTGCCCCTGGGCTTCCATAAAATCACTTTCTGCACCAAAAACATCTTCGAGAATTCTTTCTTGGCCATTGGCTCCGGACTCCACAGACCCCACTGTCACCCCCAAAAGACCTCATCAGTTTCAGTAGAGAGTAAGTGGCATGAAAAGAGGGTGAAAGAACAAATTTTTAATGGATTTAAAACAACCGGTAATGTATGGGGGGGGGGGGGCAGTTAAATCCTTATTTATACAACAGACAGGAAAATAAAGTCCACAGAGGTGAAAGACTTACTCCTTTTAAATGAAGCCATAAAGGAACTGGAAGAAACCTGATTTCAAGGAAGGAAATGCCTTTCTAAGCATAAAAGCAAGAAGGAAAAAACAAAAAGAAATACAGAGATTTTATCACTTTCCAAGTTCTTAAAGAAATCACTTACCTATCTTGATAAAATGTCTAATTTGAAATCCATGCGTATTTATAACACATCAGATATTGGGTGTGGTAGGCTAAAAAATATTTGGGCTCTGGCCCAGTTTCCTGGCACAAAGCTTCCTGGGAATTTACAGCCTTTTGTATGCCGATGCAGGACTGGAGAGGGGGCCAGGGAGCCCCGGTGTGGGAATGGCCACCAGAAAAGCCAACCCCTGCAGCACTGGCAGCCCCCCCTTCCCTTCCCCTGACCTCTGGGTAGGAGAGCCCTGGAAATTGGCCAGTGGTTTAATTGATCAGGCCCCAGGAACAGAACCTCCATAAAATCTCCTAAATGACAGGGCTCTGGGAGACTCCAGGGTGGTGACCACATTACTGTGCTAGGAGGCCGGCCTGTCCACAGGGGGCAAGGTAGCTCTGGACCCCCGCCCCCCACCGCCCCTGCAACATACACACACCCTGCCCGTGCACCTCTTCCCTGTGCTTGTTCCTGACTTCTATCCCTAATAATGAATAAGAGTGAATAAGTTTACTTAAATATAAATAGAATAAGACACATGCACCTGTATCCTCACTGCATCATTACTTACAATAGTCAAGCTACAGAAGCAGCCCAAGTGTCCACTGATTGATGAACACATAAAGGAGATATCGTGCATGTACACACACATACACAGGAATATTATTCAGCTATTTAAAAAAAAAAGAATGAAATCTCACCAGTTCCAACAACATGGATGAACTATAGCATATTACACTGAGATAAGTCAGATAGAGAACAAATACCATATGATTTTACCTCTACGTGGAATCTAAAAAAAAAAAAAAAAAAGAACAAACAAACAAAACAAAAACAGACTCCTAGATACAAAGAACTATCTGGTGGTTGC
>NW_024412412.1:196787-198562 GCF_014898765.1 Herpailurus yagouaroundi
AGCTGGGAGCTCCATTCACAGTGGGGGTCACTTCCCAACGCACAGAAATGTTGAATCAGTATATGGTACACCAGAAACTAGTGTAATATTTTATATCGACTGCACATCAATAAAATATAAATAGAGGTTAGCAAACAATGGCCCGCAGACCAACCCAGGTGTTTTTATACATAAAGTTTCACTGGAACACCCACACTCATTCGTTTACATATTCAATGGCTGTCTGTCTGCCACAAGGGCAAAGCTGAGAAGTGACCCAGACCACCTTGCCCACAGACAAGCTTAAACTATTTACTATGTGCCCTTTACAGTAAGGGAGGGTTCAGGACACAGAATGACTATTTGCTTCAGGTCACAAAATTCTAGAAACACCTGGGACCCAGATCTGCCTGCCCACCCTTGGACGGGGACTTTGTCAACACACCTCGCTACCCGCTCCCTTTTCCCTGGTTCCAACTTACGGACCGATGAATTCGGGCTTCTGAACGGAGCCACTGCCGCAGATTTCCCAGAGTGCTACCAAAGATGAGCACTCAGCCTCTGCCCCTCATCAGGTCACCTGCCAGACTCTTCAGTCTGAGGTCAGACGTGCCCCCTACCGCCCCCAAAGCCACAGGTGACATCTCTGTCGTGCTCCCTCCGGCTGCCCTTCAGCCCTTGACCCTCACCTCCCAAGGCACAGGCTCACTGACCAGCTCACTCCCCTTCAATCTAAAATTCAGGCTCTGATTTCGCATCTGAACAGCTACGCTGGAATCCTTCCTGTTTCATCTGCACCCCGCCAGCCCGCCCGCACTCCCTCCTCAGGAGACGTGTATTCTTTGCAAAGTATCGTGACTGTTTGTCTAAACTCCTGCACGAGGCTTCGGCAGCCCTCCCCCCCTCCCTCCCTCGTACACACCTCCCGTGCCAACTAACCGGCACTGGGGGGCCTCGGTCGGTACCCTCAGGCCAGAGGAACTCCTACCCTCCTACTCAAACAACGCAGTGAGTAATGAAGTGAGGAGAGGGGTGGATGCAGAAGAGTGTGGGTGTCTATGACAGTTCTCTTGACACCCTGTTCCGGCACTTTCCACCAGAGAGGGCTGCTTACCCCCACACGACACTTCTATCAGTACACTCGTTATTACAAAACATCAGGACAGCAAAAAGTAAAACGATACTATGAGGTTTGCTACGTTGGAATTTGAGCCAGAACACAATTTCATCAGTTCCTAGGCACTGATCTCTGAAGTCCTGAAATTTTTCTTTATATAACATGCCAACATTTGGGAGAGGGGAAGGGAAAAAATATATCAATATTTGCAAAATGAAAAATGATATCACAAGTTTATGATATCCTAATAAGGTAAGAGAAACAGTGTAGCAAGAAAATATAAACTTGGGGTGCCTGGCAGGCTCAGTCTGTAGAGCAAGCAACTCTGAATCTCAGGGTCATGAGTTCAAGCCCCATGTTGAGCATGGAACCTACTCAAAAAATATATATATACATGTATATATATGCATATACGTATACATATACATGGACACAAATATCTGTACACACACACACACACACACACACACACACACACAGAGGAATCAGCACTCAAATTCCTGTTAGTGACTACATAACTCCACACGAGTTTCCTCAAATGTAAAATGTTGTGGATTGTCATCATTTGAGGTAGGGCTGCGGTAAAAGTGGCCTTGAACACTGAAATTAGCAGCTACTAAATCCCTGTTCTTGGGGGAAATACAGGGCCAGGTTTCTGTGAGCCTCTGGCCACATCGCC
>NW_024412412.1:198962-223150 GCF_014898765.1 Herpailurus yagouaroundi
ACCCTCAGGCCAGAGGAACTCCTACCCTCCTACTCAAACAACGCAGTGAGTAATGAAGTGAGGAGAGGGGTGGATGCAGAAGAGTGTGGGTGTCTATGACAGTTCTCTTGACACCCTGTTCCGGCACTTTCCACCAGAGAGGGCTGCTTACCCCCACACGACACTTCTATCAGTACACTCGTTATTACAAAACATCAGGACAGCAAAAAGTAAAACGATACTATGAGGTTTGCTACGTTGGAATTTGAGCCAGAACACAATTTCATCAGTTCCTAGGCACTGATCTCTGAAGTCCTGAAATTTTTCTTTATATAACATGCCAACATTTGGGAGAGGGGAAGGGAAAAAATATATCAATATTTGCAAAATGAAAAATGATATCACAAGTTTATGATATCCTAATAAGGTAAGAGAAACAGTGTAGCAAGAAAATATAAACTTGGGGTGCCTGGCAGGCTCAGTCTGTAGAGCAAGCAACTCTGAATCTCAGGGTCATGAGTTCAAGCCCCATGTTGAGCATGGAACCTACTCAAAAAATATATATATACATGTATATATATGCATATACGTATACATATACATGGACACAAATATCTGTACACACACACACACACACACACACACACACACACAGAGGAATCAGCACTCAAATTCCTGTTAGTGACTACATAACTCCACACGAGTTTCCTCAAATGTAAAATGTTGTGGATTGTCATCATTTGAGGTAGGGCTGCGGTAAAAGTGGCCTTGAACACTGAAATTAGCAGCTACTAAATCCCTGTTCTTGGGGGAAATACAGGGCCAGGTTTCTGTGAGCCTCTGGCCACATCGCCATCGATCAATCACTGCATAACCTTGTTTTATGTGTTTCTGTATAAAGACCTCTTATTTAATATATCTTGATTCATTACCACTGAGCTAACAGCCCACACACGGTAACCCACGCCTGGGCAAAAGCTTACTTCACATGTGTTTTCTCTGTAAGGCACATCACGGCCTTCTTGCCCTCAGGAACATCAGACAGCACTTTAGGGCTAAGCAAACTCACCAATAAAAAATACACATGAAAACGAGGCACCAAAAAGACTGCAGAAAGGACACCTGTTAGCGGTGCGCGCGCTGGACCAAGAAGGCAGAGCAGCGCCCGGTCAGCCTCTGCGTGTGCGCAGGACACGACCATGACAGCCAGGACTGGCGCTGGGGGCCCGAATACAGTTCAGTGAGGAGGGGAGTCTCCAAATAACAAGGGCTGCGTGTGCCCACTTCTCAGGGCCACTGTGAGGATCTGCAGTGACACATGTTAAGTCTCACGGCAGTGTCTGGCACACGGTGGGAACCGAGACAGGGTCACTTACTTTAGAAACCATCCCTACTGAGGAAGGAACCCCACTTGCTATACATCACAGCAAACACTCACAAGAGGGTTCAAAGTACCTTTCAAACAGTGGAACCAATTCATATCAGCCACTCAGTTCCGACGATAAGAATTCTGCACAGAATGACGCACTCCCGTCTACTCCGTTAGGTTTCTTCCCTTAACAGACACCTGTTACCGTCGCGCAAGGTGAAAAGCCCACATTGGGGCCCCACAGGACAGGTGCTGCCCGTTCCCCTCCTACCCTGCCTGCTGGGGTCCCTCGTCCATTTCCGGGATGGACAGAAGTGAGAAGAGCCAGTCTTTCCTCAGACTAGACTTCTGGGAGAAGAAACTCTGTTATCTGACCATCCACAGCTCTCCGACCAAGAAGAACTCCCTCGATGTGGGATGCATGACCAGACAGGGAAACAACAGTCTACAAAACGCTCATCGCTGTCCCTGGTCTGGATCTTGATTGGTTTTCAAATAACAGGTGAAGGCCCTCCTGAGTTCCATTTGGTCTTTGGCTTTTAACCCTATAACTGGGGCTGATGAGCCCCTATTCGTACACCCAAGCCCCAAACCCCAACCCCACACATAAGGCAAAGAAGGCCACGCTTCCCACCAGATGACCCAATAAAGGCAGGATAAATACCTCACCACTGGTCTCGTGGGGTCACCTACCAAGGAAGGGCTCAGTGAGGTGAGATGCCCTCAGAGCAGGAGACGTAAGCGGGACTCTGTTCAGTGACTCCCGGTGTGTCACGGAAACCCGCACCGTCTGACGCAAATTGACAAGGAGTGGCGATTTTTCCAGAATATTCCGAGTCATGCTGCCTTAGGCTCTACTAAAAACCAGTGAAAGTAAACTTATCAATCAGGATATTAAACTCCTGGAGTAACAATTTTCATCTAAATTCTTAACCTTAGCATCTCCGGGTGAACATTATGCAGCAGTGTGCTGGGGCCTGGGAGAGACAGACATCGAGCACGCACGGCTCTGTCCTCACCTCGCTCACTGTGCCGAAGGACAGGGCGGTGGGCCTCATCCCATGCCGGGCAGGCCAGGCCAGGCACGCACAAGAACCCACAGACCCCCTCGGATGAGCCCACCTGAATCTGGGAGAGTTCTGGAGCTGCACTGTGCCTTCAAAACCCCAGCTAAACACAGTGAGGGTGCAGAGGACGGACACAGGCTAGCACAGCTGAGGAACTGCATTTGTAAGTATCTAAAGGTCTGTTTTTTGTAATGTTTGTTTATTTTGAGAGGGAGAGAAAGCATGAACACAGGGGAGGGGCAGAGTGAGAGGGGGAAAGGGAGGGGGGAGAGACAGAGAGAGAGAGAGAGAGAGAGAGAGAGAGAGAGAGAGACAGAAAGCAGGGGAGGGACAGAGACAGAGGGAGAGAGAGAATCCCAAGCAGGCTCTGCATTGTGTGGGGCTCGATCCCATAAACTGAACCGAAATCAAGAGTAGGATGTTTTATCAATTGAGTGACCCAGATGCCCCTAAATGTCAGCTTAAAAACAGATACTCAACTCAGCTATTGGAAAACTTTTCAGCGTGTTTGGAACAACCTGGATAAATGGTTTACTTTTTCAACTTAGAATTTTATAGTATCTAAATATTTCTCAAGTATTTCTGATGAAAAGTTAGCATCCAAATTGAACATGCTGGTAAGTATAAAATGCATATCAGATTTCAAAGACTTAGTATGGGAAAGAAAAATCTCATTCACAAATTTTTGTATTGTTTACATACTGATATAATTAATATTTTAGACACACCGAATTTTGAAAATTACACCAAAATTGATTCCACTTTTTAAAAACTTTTTTAACATGGTTACTAGAAAAGTTTTGCATTATATTTCTGTTAAGGCAGCACCAAAGTGAAAGAATCCTCAACTCTTTTTTTAAGAGGGGTTAACTCAGGGGCACCTGGGTGTTTCAGTAAGTTGAGCGCCCAACTCTAGATTTCCGCTCAGGTCACGATCTCACAGTTCGTGGGTTCTGGGTTCAGGTCCCACATGGAGCTCTGCACTGACAGAGCAGACACCGCTTGGGATTCTCTCTCTCCCTCTCTCTCTGCCCTTCCCTGACTCTTGTGTGCACGCTCTCTACCTCAAAAATAAATAAACTTTAAAAAAATTTATTTTTTTTTTAATTTTTTTTTTCAACCTTTATTTATTTTTGGGACAGAGAGAGACAGAGCATGAACGGGGGAGGGGCAGAGAGAGAGGGAGACACAGAATCAGAAACAGGCTCCAGGCTCTGAGCCATCAGCCCAGAGCGTGACGCGGGGCTCGAACTCACGGACCGCGAGATCGTGACCTGGCTGAAGTCGGACGCTTAACCGACTGCGCCACCCAGGCGCCCCTAAACTTAAAAAAAATTTAAAACAAGGGGTTAACCAAATGAATCTAGGGAGAGGGACTGCTTTACCTACAACCTTTCTTCTCTTCCTTCTTTTCTAACTCTGCCTTTTCTTCCCCTTCCCACACATAATTCTCAGTTACTTATATTTGACAAAAGTTAGCTCATATGAGTGTCCAATATGTCAACCCTACAAAGAAATATCTGCTTCCCCCAAAATGAATCTGTATCTAAAAATGAATCAGGGGCACCTGGGTGGCTCAGTCTGTTAAGCAGCCAACTTGAGCTCAGGTCATGATCTCACGGTTCGTGGGTTCGAGCCCCCCATCAAGCTCTGTGCTGACAACTCGGAGCCTGTCTTTTGGATTCTGTGTCTCCCTCTGTCTCTGCCCCTCCCCTGCTCTTGCTCTGTCTCTAAGATAAATAAACATTAAAAAAAATTAAAAAAATAAGAATGAATCAGATCTTCTGAGGCTGGGCGACTCCTATTTCTCCTTCCACGTCCAGTGAGAACACATCCTATTCTCAGATTCCCTCCCGACTTTGTTCCCTGAGCAGCATGTGTCAGTGGCGGTGTCCCTTGAAAACCCTGTGCCCACCCGGTTCATTGCACAAGTACTGACTGACGCACACCAGCGAGGTGCCCGGCACTTTTGTTGGCATCAGGGACACAGCAGCAGGCCTGAAGTCCTTTCTCTGTGGAGGTGCTCTCTAGATTCTAGAGGACTCTAGGAGACAAGAAGTAAAATGCAACAAGTCTCCATCGTGAGCACAAAGCCAGCCGTCCTGGTTTGTAGAATCACACCTTCCCACCCTGTCAATCTGCGCCCCACCAGCTGAATTGATGTGCACAAGCCCATCTGAGTGCTGACATATGTTCTCAGACCTGGAGAGAGGGCTCAGATGAGCCTGACTGAGGCTTGGTCAAGAAGAGTCTTTTTTTTTTTTTTTTTTTTTTTTTTTTAATATTTATTTATTTTCAGAGAGAGAGAAAGCAGGGCAGGGGCAGAGAGAGAGGGAGAGAGAGAATCTCAAGCAGGCTCTGCACTGTCAGCACAGAGCCCGACATGAGGCTCGATCCCAGAACCCATGAACTGTGAGATCATGACCTGAGCTGAAATCAGGAGTAGGATGCTTAACCGACTCGGCCAGCCAGGAGTCCCCGCATGGAGAATCTCTGTCACCACCCACTAGCTATATGGCCTTTCCAGATCACCTTCCTGCTGTGACTGGCCTCGCCATCTGGCGAACGTTCGCACTACCCATGTCGAGGCCTTAACACAACAGATGACAAAGGCTGGTGTTACTTACTGCACCCTTGTCCCAGTTTTTCAGTTCAAAAACAAAACTGGAGCTTGGCTAGGTCAAGTAGCTTGTACAAGGTCACCTGGCGAACAAACGGCAGAGGAAGACTCAAGCAAAGTACGTCAGAAACCAGGGTCCAAATCTGAAATAACAGGCTACATGTTCATGGAAATGCCATTACTCTGACTACAGCTTAACGTATCTGATGATGTGGTGGCAGGACTGGTGAGGAAGTTCTCACAAGCTAAATAAGTTCTCTCTTATTTAGGCTTGTAAACATATGAAAAGCTTTTTAATATTATCCATGAGAAAAATATTAAAACCCAATTAAGATACCACTTTTCTAGGCTCCCGGGTGGCTCAGTCAGTTAAGTGTCGGATCCTCGGTTTCGGTTCCCGTCATGACCTCACAGTTCATGAGTCCATGCTGAAAGTGCACAGCCTGCTTGGGATTCTCTCTTCCTCCCCCACTCTCTGTTCCTCCCCTGCTCACGCTCTCACTCTCTCGCTTTCTCTCTTGCAAAATAAATAAATAAACTTAAAAAAAAAGATACCACTTTTCACCCATCAGGTCTAAAACTTTGCAAACACTGCACTATACCGTACTGACACGCCTCTCGTGACAGGTTGGGTCACGCACGGCCGACATGCATCCATGCGGCCTCTTTGGGAGAGCAATTTAGAGACAGCCATCAAATCACAGAAGTATATGCCCCCGGACTCAGTAGCTCCACTTTTAGAAATGTAACCTCAGACACGTGAAATGACTCATGCTGCGTGTTCTAACAGAAAGGGACTAGAAATAACCTCCTAAAGGTCATCTACAGAGGACTGCTTTCCTAAAAGTCAACATAGCCAGGGGCGACTGGGTGGTTTAGGTGGTTAAGCATCTGACTTCGGCTCAGGTCATGATCTCACAGTTCGTGAGTTGGAGTCCTACACTGGGATCTCTGCTGTCAGCACAGAGCCTGGAGCCTGCTTCAGATCCTCTGTCCCCCTCTCTGCCCCTCCCCTGCTTGGTCGCTTGCTCTCTTGCTCTCCAAAATAAACACTTTTTAAAAGTAAAACCTTTAAAATAAAATAAAGGCATTAACTTAAAGCTAGCTAAATCGCTTTGCAGCCCAGCTCAAAGCAACCCAAGAATGGTCTAAACTCCCACAGTGTAGTATCGCTCCGAGCCCCGCTCTCTGCTACTGCATAAAACTGACAGGCAGGGATTTCAGAAAAGGCTCAGCCTCCATGTCCATCAGGAGAGGTCCAATAAGGAGCGCCTGGGTGGCTTGGTCGGTCAAGCGTCCAACTCTCGATTTCAGCTCAGGTCATGATCCCAGGGTCCTGAGATCGAGCCCCAGGTCAAGCCCCGATTCTGGGCATGGAGCCTGCTTAGGATTGACTCTCCCTCCCTCCCTCCCTCCCTCCCTCTTTCTCTCTCCCCCCCTCTGCCCCGCTGATGCACTCTCTAAGAAAAAAATGCAGCCTTAAAAATGAGATTGTTTTCAGCCACTGCACCTAAACAGGAAGTGCTCCATGAGACACACATTACTGAGGGAACAATTCAAGATGCAGAAAGATGTTTACAGTAGGAAATGTGTTTGTGTGTGTGCATAAATATTTCTCATGGATAGCTATACAAAAAAAAAGTGACGATACTTCCTATGGGAAGGTGGGAAGAAGAGCTAACATGGAATATGCAGAAATCTCTCCCTATATGCATAGCAGGCTTTTAAAAATAAACATTAGACTCATCAAAGCTTGTCTCTCCTTCTTGCTGGGATGAGCACTGGGTGTTATATGCAGGGGAGACTCACTGGATTCTACTCCTGAAATCATTATTGCACTATATGCTAACTAACTTGGATGTAAGTTAAAAAAAATACATTATTAAATAAAGAAACTCGTCTCTCCTTATTAAATGACTGCACTGAAGAACTCGCTTTATAAACCTTAACTGTATTCTAATGCAAAACAGCCTGTGTTCAGGACAATAAAGGCCAAGGCGCAAAGAGCTGCTCAAAGTTTTTTTCTACGGTGTAAAAACTAACAGGCTTTACTCGACTCCAAGTACTGATTTTGAAGGCCTCAAATCTCAAACTTATTAAAACTTAACATTAAGCTATTGTTTTCTTTTTACACAAAACGCGGATTATAGCCGCATGACCTGATTTTCCAGAGAGGAATGCTAACACCTTCTAGACTTCTAGAGTGAGGCCAGCACTCCTAGCCCGCACTCTGCCACCCAGCAGCCGGGAAGAGCTTGCACCAGCTTCCTGCTCGGAGAAGCCCCGTCCACAATCCCCGGCCCGCGCCACCGACCCCAGGCCACCAACGGGCCCTCTGTCCCCCCCCCCCCCCCCCCCCCGCCACGATCCCCCAGTCCCTCCTGCCTGGGAATTCCCATGTTTGGAGGCAGAAGTTCTACAGTAGACTGGCCTTCAATTTTCACATTTCATTCTAAGAAGAGCTGGCTTTGGGACAAACCTTCCTGCAGGAACTAACTGTGGAGCGGGACTAACCCATCACGAGTAAACACGGCTCTGTCTTCTAGAGCAAAGAGTTTCCACGCATCAAACCACACATACACTTGATAAAGTAACACAACAGCCCAGTCACCTCTCACCCCCTAGAAGAGGACACGGGACAAAACCCAGGTGACTCCGGGTGTGGCCGTGACTTCTGAGATGCTACATGAAAGACACAATCCATGAAAAAAATAACTGACAACCTGGACTACATTAAAACCAAAAACTTCTAAACACAATGAAATAAAATAAAAACTTTCTGCTCTGTGAAAGACATTGGCCAGAGAGGACGACAAACCACAGACTAGGAGAAAATATTGGAGAAAGACATCTCTGATAAAGGACCATTATCCAAAATACACAAAGAACTCTTCAACACCGACAGTAAGAAACAAGTAACCCAGTGAAAAAATGAGGCAGAAGACCGGACACCTCACCAAAGATGTACGGCAGACAAAGGCACGTGACAAGACGCACCACACCCTGTGTCATCAGGGAAACGCAGATTCAGACAAGGAGACGCCACCCACACCTGTGAGGACAGCCCAAACCCAGAGCACTGAGCACGCCAAGGGCTGGCGAACGAGGACGCCGAGCGACGGAAGCTGTCCCTCTCCCGCTGTAGGTGACGCAGGGTGTCACAGCCACTCTGGAGGACAGTTTGGTGGTTTCTTACAAAACTGGACAATGTCTTACCCTACGACACAGCAATCCCACTCTTCAGTATTTAACCAAGTAAAACTTTATGTCCACACAAAAACATGCACCAAGGTATTTATAGCAAAGCATTTTTATTCATAACCGCCCAAAGTTGGAAGTGACCAGCGCACCCTTCAGTAGGTAGAGACAAACGATACAAGCACACAACGAAAATCACCTAGGGCTAAAAAGAAATGTGCTCCCAAGCCACGAAGAGACACGGAGGAGCCTTGAACACATATGGCTACATAAGAGAAGCCAGTGTGAAAAGGCTCCGTCCTGGAGGATTCTAACTGTATGACATTCTGGAAAAGACAAAGCCACGGACACAACAGAAAAGATCAGCGGTTGTAAGGGAGGGATGAATAAGTAGACCAGGGAGGTTTTCAGGGTAGTGTGCACGGTACTCTAATGGCGGATGTATTTCATGTTACATTCGTCAAAATCCATGGGACGCACCCCAGCCAGAGTGAACTCCAATGCACAGCATGGACTCCGAGATCACCAGATCACGCAGGCGTCAGCGCTGGATACTGACTGTAACAAAAGGGACCGGAGAGTGGGGGAGGGCTGAGCGTGTGTGGAGACAGGGAGTGTATGCCAGCTCTGTCTTTTCCACTCAATTTTGCTGGGTACCTAAAGAATAAAGTTTACTAAAATAGAAAAAAAAAATACACTGTTAGCTAAGGTGACAATTCTGCAAGGAGAAAGAAAAGGGCTTTTACGATTAAGAGAAATGGGAGCAGAGAACATAGCAAGGTCAGCTTAAAGTTTTTGAGTTCCTCCAGAAAGAACGATACAGCAATAATTATTTCCAGTATAAACTAATTCTGCTGCCACTTAAAGCAACATGCAAATTCTCATCGTTATGTTCAGGAGGGTTGCTGCTTAGAGCAACCGTAAAAGTTTGAAATGAAAAAAGTCAGACGGAGCGCGGGCGCTCCATGACCAGAAAGTAAATGATGCGAGAGCAGCTAACTAGGAAGCGAGCCAGGTGCCGCAAGAGACCCTGTCCTGCGGGCGGGGGCGGGCACCCGACACCAGCAGCCGCCGGCACGAGCCCCTTCAGGTCGCAGGCCAGGAAGACACAGTCCCGAGAACGTTCCCAGGTCCTCAGAAGACAGATACAGATCGTCGTGAACTTCCACAACAGCTTTAACAGCAGCAGGCGTTTCCAAACATTTAACAAAAAAAAAAAAAAAAAAAAAGAAAGAAATTTTAGGACTACGTCATTAAAACAAAAAAAAAAAGCTGAATTTCTGACCTAAATTTCATGAGACAAGGAAGAGAACTATGCACTGGAAAGGGGGGGAGGGGAACACATGTGTCACACACACAGGCCCCACCTGGGATCCTTTTAATTAAAAAATTCTAAACATTCCAAGCATATCTCCGAACTCGTAAGGCCAGCGGCTTTCGATCTTCTGCATGAAGGACACCTGCCCTCTTCCTCCAGGCAGGCAAAGGTTGAAGAGAAGGAAATACCCACTTCGCCGCGACCCCGGGGCAGGCCCCCACCGCCCCCCACCGCCCCCCACCGCCCAGCGCGGCGACGGCAGCCTCCACTCTGCAGGAAGGCCAGCGCGCCGGGACCGGGGTGCTCCGGGGCGTGCGCGCCCCGCGCCCTCCCGCCCGGGTGTTGCCCTGGGGTGGGGGGTGGGCGGGCGGCGAGCACCACAGCACCGGGGCCCCGGGACGAGCCCCGGATCCGAACGGGCCGCACGCCTCTCCCTCCGCACGGCTCCGGCCTCGCGCGCGCGCCGCCCCCCCCCCCCCCGCCCCGCCTCCTCCCCTACCTGCGCGGAGGCCGCGGAGGCGGCGGCGGGCGGCGGCCCCCCTTGCAGGCCGTCCTCGTCTTCGGGGGGCTCGTCCAGCAGCACCCGGCTCCGGCTCAGCTTCCACATGCTCCGAGGCGGCTCCGCGGTGCGTGCGTCGACGCGCGCCCCTCGTCGGCCGGCCCGCAGCGCGCGGACGTTCGGGCTGCGGCTCCTGCACGACCGGGACGCGGCGAGTGGGGCAGGGCGGGGCCGGGCGGCGGGGCCCGGCCCACCCCGCGGGGACCCGTCCCACCCCCGGCCCCCAGAGCCCCCCCCCGGAGGCCACCGCCCCCACCCCGGCCGAGGGCCCCGCCCCCGGGGGCCGGGCTCAGACCCCCAGGACCTAGCTCCCCCTCAGTCCAGCGAGGGTCCCGCCCCCTCCCCGCCCCCTCCGCAAGACCCCGCCCCTCGCAGCCTACGTCCCCCGGAGGTCTTCACCTCGGGCGCCCCCAAAACGACCAGCTTCATCCCGGGGTCATTCCTCCTGGCCCCCACTCATCTGGGACCGCTCCCGCTTAACTCCCACCCTGGTCCGACCCCCCACCCCCACCCCGGGTTGACATTCTTACTTCGGGGACCCCTCACCACCCTGTTTCATCCCGGCTACCCCCAGCCCTCACGGTCCCTTCTCAACCCGGGTCCTCCCTCAACCCGGGACCCCTTCACCTCGGCCCCCTCACCCCTGGCCAGACCGTCCCCCACCCCAGGCTGGCCTCCTCACCCCTCCCCGCACTCCTGATCTCGGCCCCCCTCACAGCCCGCACTCCTCACCCCTACCCCGTCTCCCACCCCGGGCCGACCCCTCACCCCGAGTTGACCCCCTTACCCTAGGACCCCCCACTCCGGGCCTCCCCTTCACCCCGAGCCCACCCCCTAGTCCCCGCAACCCCAACCCAGTCAGACCCCTCACCCCGGCCGTGGGGCGCGGCCAGGTCCGCCGGGCGGCGGCGCGGGGGCGGGGCCCCGGCGGCCGGCCTGCGGTCACCAAGGCAACGGCCGCCGGACGCGGGGCGGGCGCAGTGCGCATGCCCACTGCCCTCTGCCCGCCGGGCTTCCGCCCCCAAAAGGAAAGGCGGCGCGCGCGCTGCAGTGACCCCCCCCCTGCGGGAGGACTCGGCCCCGGGGCGACTGCTGTCGACTTAGGAGCCCGGGGTCACAGGTGCCCCGGGGCGCGGCCGCGCCCAGGATTCGAAACGCGCGCAGGCCCACCCGGCGGCTCAAGTGACCTGCCGGCCCCCGCACCCACCCCATTCTGGCTCCGGCAGGTGCGCGCGGCCGCAGGTGCGCGCGGCCAGGCTAGCCGGGTCTGAGAGCCAACTGAAGCGGACCGCTGTGTGCAGGCGCCGGAGGATACAGGAGGGGGCGGCTTTAGAGGGATCCGTGCTGGGAGAGGTCCGGAAAAGGCAGCAGAGTCAGCTAGACGTCTAGTAGCCTGGTCAAACAGCCCCTAGCCACTTTGGAACCCGCACAGGCCTTGGAGCAGCGCTCTGGGCCTCAGCTGACCTGCGTCAACACTGGCCCCTCGCGTTCACGAAGCCTGACTAGTCAGTGCTGCAGTTCTGGGGCAAAAGAATGTGTAAATGATTTTCAGGGTTTCCTGACTATTGACAAACAAGAGGTGTGGATGTGCCAGACAGGGTGCAGGTTACAGACAACCACCTGAAGGTACTTTTACAGGCATCTTGACAGTCTAAAAAGTTAACACTTTTTCTAAGCTAAGGTAGGTCACGGTCACAGTCATAAGGAGTGTGACAGAACCCCCCGCCTGGACCCCAACCTGGAGAGTCAGAGGACCCATTTGAAGCTGAGGAGTCCTTGCCCCTCCCATAAAGTCAGAAATCGGAGAGACTTCACACATCTCAGAGTACAAAATGACTTTTATTTCCCGTCTCTGGAAAGAGTCAAACAATAAAATATACTCAACTCCATTGCAATCACAGAAGTGCAAATGGAGATGTCCAGCTGTCAACGAGCTAGAGAGTATGATGCTAAATAAGTCATCAGAGAAAGACAGTTACCTTATGATCCCACTCATATGTGGAATTTAAGAAACAAAACAAAGAAAAGAGACAAACCAAGAAACAGACTCTTAAGTCCAGAGAACACACCGCAGGTCACCAGAGAGCAGGTGGGTGGGGATGGGGAGACAGGTGATGCGGACGAAGCATGCACCTGTCGTGATGAGCACTGAGTAATGTACAGAATTATTCAATTTCAATATTATATGCCTGAAACTAACAACACTATGTTAATTATACTGGAATTAAAATTAAAAACTTAATTAAAGAGATACCCACCCATCAAAGTGGGTGTAACAAACATTTATAAAGACGTATGTAGTGTTGGGAACAGTGTAGGGAAACCCTCATGGGCTGCTGGCAGCAGTGACAGTACAAAATTCTAGAAGGCAAGTTTGATCTATTTGCTAATAGCTATCAAAAGTTTAATGGGGCACCTAGGTGGCTCAGTTGGTTAAGCACTGCCTCTTGGTCTCAGCTCAGGTCTTGATCTCAAGGTCATGAGTTCAAGCACTGTGTTGGGCTCCACACTGGGTATGGAGCCTAAGTAAAAATAAATAAATAAATAAATAAATAAATAAATAAATAAATAAATAAATAAATAAAATATTAATATGCATACCCTCCTACCCAGCGTGTTTTCACACTAAATATACATTCATATATTACTTGAATAATTTACAAATATATTTCATAAAAGGAATCCAGAACCATAAACACTATCTTAAGCTTTGTAACTTTACTACTCTAAAAATAATAATATAATCAAGGGCATCTTTTGGCTCTTTCAGAAGTGATTCGCAGCATTCTTTTAAATGAAAAGAGGGTCGGAATCTGTCTTTGGGGAAGGTCTGCAGGAGCCCTAAGAACAGACCCACTGGAGACAGGCATGCTGGCCCCTGTGGGGTTAGTGGTTAGGGTAGGGTCAGGGTTAGTGGTTAGGGTCAGGGTTAGTGGTTAGGGTCAGGATCAGGGTTAGGGTCAGGGTCGGGGTAAGGGTTAGGATTAGGGTTGGGGTTAGCGTCAGGGTCAGGTTTGGGGTAAGGGTTAGGGTTGGGGTCAGGGTTGGGGTAAGGGTCAGGGCCAGGATTATGGTTGGGGTTGGGGTCAGGGTCAGGGTTGGGATAACGATTAGGGTTTAGGGTTAGGATTAGGGTCAGGGTCATGGTTAAATCAGGGTCAGTTTGGGGTAAGGGTCAGGGTTGTGTAAGGGTTAGTGTTAGGGTTGAGGTGAGGTTTAGTGTTAGGGTTAGGTGTAGGGTTGTGGTAAGACTTAGGTTTAATGTTAGGGTTGGGTAAGGGTTAGGGTTAGTGTTGAAGGGGCCCTGTTGCTGAGCAGCATAAGCCAAATTTTAAATAGCAGCCAGCTACCTGGAAATCAAGACCATCTGGTAACTCAGAAATCCTCACATACTCCATAAGTCTCGAGGATCATGAGATAAATAGTCACACACACAGATCGCACCTACCCACACCTACCCCGAAAGATCTCTGGACCCACCACACACAAATATTTCAATCATGTAACACAACAGAACAGTACAGAATAACCAGTAGGTATTAAATTTAGGAACTCTTGCTTCCTTGACTAAATAAGAATGTTAAAATTTTACACACACACACGCTTGTTCAAGCCAGGTCCAACCAGCTCGGCCTTTGGACTGGAAAGGCTGAAGAATGCAATATGCATAGACAATGTGGCAATGCTTATGGTATGAACTCTGAACACACTGCGAGTCTATACCCCAGGTCCCATGGGGTCCTCTCAAAATAAACACACTCCAAGCACAAACACTGATAAAAGTCAAACACCACAAAGCAGAGGTTACAAAACAAAGCCAGGATCCAAACACAGTCCTTTCAAGGACACTACAAACAAAACGTGGAAAACCAAGTCAGAACACTTCAACAAATAACCCAGATCCTTTTATTCATGCAAGAGGGGCCTGTGCTCTGACCAGGGGCTTCCTTTCCTCGGTATAGCCACATTTCTTTGCTTTGAAAATCTTCACTCTAAGTTAAGCCGTAACCCCCTGCGAATCCAGGACAGTCTGGAAAAGAAGGCCAGACTTACTAAATAAAAAATGCTAAATTCCAGTTTATTTTAAACAGCATTCGTGTCATTGCTAGGAGAGCACGGCAGGGAAGGACATCTAGGACCGGAGGAGGTGAAACGCAGCAGCCCCAGCATGTGCCTGATGCAGGCGGGAACAGAGAGAAGCCTGTTTGAGACTTCAGGGTTCTGGAATTCTTTTTTTTATATACTTTTTTAAAAGTTTTATTTATCTATTTTTGAGAGAGACAGAGACAGTGTGAGCAAGGGAGGAGTAGAGAGAGAGAGAGAGAAAGAATCCCCAAGCAGGCTCCACATTGTCAGCACAGAGCCCAATGTGGGGCTCAAACCCACAAAACCAAGAGATCATGACCTGAGCCAAACCGAGAGTCTGACGCCTAACCGACTGAGCCCCCCAGGTGCCCCTGGCCTCTGGGAATCTGAGAAGCACTCCCCACGTGCTCTCGGCCTCTGACCTGCCATCACTTAGTCACTCATTTATGATTTTTATAAAATCAACTCATGCAATTAAGCTCCACACGTGGTGCACTGCACGTGATTCGGTGTCACAAAGACAACCTTACACATAAGAATTTGTTTCTGTGTCCAGAAAGACCTGGTTAAAAAACCTTCCATGAGCCCCACCGCCCTTCGGAGGAAGCTACTTCAGCCTGAATTGCCCTTGCTGGCTTCTAGAGCCCCTGAAAATTCACTAGTGGAGAAACACTTTTTACTTATTAAAGGTCGAGCCTGCCATCTCTGCCTGAAGGCTCAACTTAGATTTTACCCCGGCAAAATTAATTTCAAATGAAAGTATGGCCTATGGTACCACATAGAACTTTCTAGCAAAATTACTTGAAAACTAAAGCAACTGCCTCAGGAGAGCGTGCATGCCTCCCCCCCAACCCCGCCTCCCGACTTGGAGACCACAGTCCCCAGGGAGGTGAGCTGCGTTTTCTGTCTGGGACTCACTCCTCACACGGCCTGGGAGCCACAGAGGCCGTGTCCAATGGCCTGAGCTCCAGATCCTTCACGGTGGGTACAGAGCCACACAACGTTCTATACCCATCACACCTTCTCCAGAGCTTCTCAGGTGCCCCTCACACGTGTGCATTCCTAGCACAGTGCCAAGAACAAACTGTGGGCCAAATATTCATGAATGGATCCACTCATTCTCTCAGCTCAACAGCACAGATAGAAATAATGCTGGAAACTGCAGCTACTATTTACTGAGTGCTTACTGCACACGAGGCATGCGGTTGTATTTTATACACATTATCTCATTTAATGGAAGGAACACAGCATTTGAAGCCCATTGCCCTGGATTAGAAATCTAGCTCTACTTAGAAAAAACAAGACCTGAGAGAGTTTCACCAAAATGCATGCTCGTCATGCGTGGGGAGTAAGCCTGGGGGCAGAGTGAGGAGACTCCACTTTGGTTTATATAGTTATAGAAGTTGTTACCATAGATTTGTATATGTCACACACCGTGTATGGGCCTCGTGTGTTATATATCTGCTATGAATTATGTATGCAAGGTGTTCAAAAAGTATTTGCTCTTTTGATTTTTTAAGAAATCTACTTTGTGAGGGGGGCCTGGGTAGCTCAGTCGGTTAAGCGTCTGACCTCGGCTCAGGTCATGATCTCACGGTTTGTGAGTTCAAGCCCCACATCAGGCTCTGTGCTGACAGCTCAGAGCCTGGAGCCCTTCGGATTCTGTGTCTCCCTCTCTCTGCCCCTCCTCTGCTCGTGCTCTCTCTCTCTCAAATACAAATAAGCATTTAAAAAATTTAAAAAATAAAAAAAAATCTACTTTGTGAACTATAAACAGTTCACACATTGCAACAGACAGGGAATTTACAACAAACTCAAATAATTGATTTGTTCTAATTTATTTCCTATTTTTCACATAAAAAAACCCTACAATAACCTCAGCGACTGCATCCAAACACATACATAGTGATACATAAAGACTCACATTCCTGCAATTGAACATAATGTATACCATATATATTATAAATAGTCATGTACATATTCATGTGAAATGTGTTTTCTGTTCTGGTAGTGTTCTGTTTCTCAGATTAAAAAATCCCTTGGCAAATTTTGCCATCTCATCATTTGCACTACAACTCGCTGTGGGGTAGGAATGGGAACGCCTCACAGGAAAGAAACCGAGGAGGAAAGAGGAATCTGGAAGGCTTGCTGACGCATCGAGATGCGACGTGCATTTGCTGTGAGGCTTTGGGAGAGTTACTTACCCTCTCTGAGCCTTGGATTTCCATCTGTAGCCTGAGCATGATTCCTCTACCTCCCACTCGCTTGTAAAGCCCCCAGGAACACAGTTTCTGGGTCTCAGGTGCGGGCTCTGGGTCAACACAAATGGCAAAACACCTGCTTCTGCGACCTGAGTCAGAACTCGGTCACTTAACAAGCCCTGTGTGAGGCGACAGAAATGCTACCCTTGACCAAACTCCAGGGAGGCTCCTCCAGGGCCCTGACCCTCACTCTCCGGCCTTTAGTGCCGGCCTGTGGGGCCTGTGTCGCCCAGTGTCAGGGAGCCCCCAGCTCTGTGTCTGACTAGGCTCCTCACTGCCCCCCAGGTGAGTCCAATCGCCTGGCCCGCCTTCAGCATGAAACCTGTCTGGAAGAACCCCCAGCCCCTGATGCTTCCTCGTAGTGGTGTCCCTCCATGCCCCACCTGCTCTGGGGTGCACACCCCACCCACTGGGCCCCACACACTGGTCGCCAGATGGAGCCCCTTTCCACCGTTAGCCCTCATGTCAGAATAACCTTTCTTTTTTTTTTTTAAATTTTTTTTTCAACGTTTATTTATTTTGGGGACAGAGAGAGACAGAGCATGAACGGGCGAGGGGCAGAGAGAGAGGGAGACACAGAATCGGAAACAGGCTCCAGGCTCTGAGCCATCAGCCCAGAGCCCGACGCGGGGCTCGAACTCACGGAGCGCGAGATCGTGACCTGGCCGAAGTCGGACGCTTAACCGACTGCGCCACCCAGGTGCCCCAAGAATACCCTTTCTTAAACAGAGGTGCCAAGGGTGGGGACACGGCCTTTGTTAGAACAGCAGTCACCCCTCACACCCTGAAACTAAGTGTGAAGGCACAGAAACAGTGAGCCCCACCCTGCCTCCGAGCCCCTCCCTGCAGGCTGGTCCCTGACTGAGGGCCACCTTGGAGGGTCAGCCAACCACCCAGTGCCCCTCCACCGTCACCAGACCCAAGGCCAGCACCTTTTAGTCCCCACTTCTCCCGAGGGGGTGGTAAGAGTGCAATCATCCAAGACAGTGGCAAGAAGGCCACGAAGCACCCTCACCCTCCACCCACCCTTCCTTTTTAAAGCAGTTTGTATCTGATGCCTCGTCTGAGTCATTCCTGTGTCTTAGTTAACAAGGGCGGTATTTATTCCTTTTTAAATTACAGTGATTTTAAAAGGCTTTCTATGTTTAAATAGTTATATCTATACGTTCTTGAAATATGGAAACAGAAACTCATAAATATGCATTTTTCAATGTTTATTTGTTTTGAGGAGGGGTGTGGAGAAAGGAGAGAGACAGAGAGAGAAACCCAGGCAGGCTCTGCCCAGTCAGCACAGACCCTAGCAGGGCTTGAGCTCATGAACTGTGAGATCGTGACCTGAGCAGAAACCAAGAGTCGGATGCTAAACTGACAGAGCCCCCACAGGGCTCCCTAAACATCATTTTTAAAGAACCTGTTATCAGGGACAGGATAGCAGAGGCGAGCCCAAGCAGCCGACCCAGGGACGGCTTCCCCGGCTGCTCCTCTGTGACACTGAGTCACGTCACCTCTCTGTGCCTGGCCCGCCCTCACAGGTAAGTAAGGCCTGAGCAGTGACAGGTGTGATATCATGTGGCACCTCGGGGACCTTCAAGTCGGGCCTGGGGCGCAGTTAGTGCAGAGAACCTGCAGACAGTCTCCCTGAAGGCCCGCAGCCAAGCCCAGAGGAGGATGACCCAGAGATGGAGCTGGGACCGCCTCAGCCACAGGCGTCCCCCGTGGACCCCCGACCCCCGTCCCCACGGACCTGTCCCCACGGACCCCTGTCCCCACGGACCCCCCCCTTCCCATTGACCCCCGACCCCCGTCCCCGCGGAGTCCCGTCCCTACGGAGCCCTGTCCCCACAGACCTGTCCCCACGGCCTGTCCTCGTGGACCCCCGCACCCTGGACCCCATGCCCACCCCCCGTCCCCGCGGACCCCCGTCCCCACAGACCCCCGTCCCCACGGACCCCCGTCCCCGCGGATCCCCGTCCCGTGACCCCTGTCTCCACGGATCTCCGTCCCCACGGACCCCTGTCCCCACGGACCCCGTCCCCTGACCCCTGGCCCCACGGACCCTGGTCCCCACGAATCCCGTCCCCCGACCCCTGTCCCCACGGATCCCCATCCCCGCGGACCCCTGCCACTGGGCCACTGGAACCCCGGGGAAGCTACTTCTGCATCAGGGGCCTCGGGGTTGCTCCAGCAGGAAGGCCGCAGGGGGTGGGAGGGCTGGGGGGATGACACCTGGAGGACGGAGAGCGGCCCACTGTCGCTACCAGGGCAGTAACGCCTGCTCCTGAGCCAGTACACAGAGGCTGGCCAGGCTGCCTAGGGGGAAGGGGTTAGAGTTGCGGCTGGCCAGTTCCCTGGGGGTCTCAGGGTCTTGGGGGGTTGTAGGGGAGGAAGCCCCCCCACCCATGCCCTCCTGGGTTCCAGGGTCCCCCCCTCTGCCCTCCTGGGTTCCAGAGCTGGACCCAAGAAACAAACACAACAGGAGATCATGTGTGTGAGTTCCTGAACGGGGAACATTGCTGTCCTGAGGCCCCTGCCCCTTCTCCCGGGCAGAGTAAGACTGCAGGGGATGTGGGCCCTTGGAGGGGCATTTGGGAGGTGTGGCCACGTGTAACAGTGTGGGGTGGGGCCTGTGACAAGCGTCCATCCTCCCAGTGGGTCAGACTCCAGGGACGGGATTGGTACCAAGTGCTTCCTTGGGGGGGGGGGGGGGCGGGCCCCCCGGGGGGGGCTGTGTGCAGGCAGATGGGGAGCATTCACAGAAAGCCCCTCCAGGCACCTGCTGGTTCTCCATCATCCGCTGCTCAAAGTAATCAATAGACCCAAGCATCAACTTTGGGGTGCTGTGTCCTGAACTCCTTCAGTTAACTTTCCGTAAGGACTACCCTGGGACAGGGCTGGGGGAGTGTCCAGTCTTGGGGCAGCTGGGTGCCCGGCTCACTGGCAGGGTGTCAGCACACAGGGCCGGCTGCCCATTTCGGCTCACACATGCACACACACACACACACACATACACACACACACACACACACACACACACACACTGGAAGTGCAGGAAACCCGCCCGTCTACACTGTGCTCACGAGGCCCTATGCAGGAGAACCAGGTAGACCCGATGGTCTCCAGCAAAGAACTTGAGGGAATAATTAGCTTTCATTGACCCTGGAGTAAATCCCAACTCACCATCAGATCTGTCCCTTTTTAAAGATGTTAAATGTAAAAAAAAATTGTTTTAAGAAGAAAAACAGCAGGACAGCAATTACAGCCTTCGACAGAGGACTGCTGCCTCTGTGCAAACTCCTGTGCAAACTCCAAACCCGGAGGAGTGAAGCACTGACCGGGTGGCGGGGGGAGGTCGGCTCAGAAAGCCCTGGGCCCACAGTCCCAGGAAGGGAGGTGTTCGCGGTGGGGGACACTCACGGCCCACACCCCCCCGAGCCTGGACCACGTCACGATGCCACGCTCTCCTTTTCCTTCCCCTCTTTGCCTTCTCTTCTTTGGTTGGTTCTTCTTTTTATAACTGTGTTATTTGTTCATTTATTTATGGGGGGAGGGGCAGAGAGAGGGAGAGAGAGAGAGACTCTCAAGCAGGCCCTGCCTGTCAGCACAGAGCCCGACATGGGGCTCGATCCCACAAACCATGAGATCCTGACCTGAACGGAAACCAGGAGTCAGTCGCTAAACGGACTGAGCCGCCAGGCGCCCCTAAACTGTATTTTTAAAAGTCTTCTTACACAATTTGCCTGTTCCTTCTCATTCAATTTAACAGCAATATATTTGCTATACTCATGTGAAAATATTCCATACTTTTTTAAAAATATGTATCTTTTCTTCTTACAAGAATAACACACGTTCACAATTGGTAAATAGTGAAAAGCACAGAGTAATGGGACTTTTGCAATTATCCAATCTGCAATAGCTCAGCAATCATGCCCAGCGACTCGGCACTTGAGATGCACGACCAACAGGGCGCTGCGGTTTTAAACCATAATGCCACCCCCACCCCCAGGCCCAGCCTGCTCCGATCCCTCCCCCGTGGCCCCTGCACCTGCACAGACCCCCACCTCAGGGCCCCCTGGGTCCAGGGGTTCCCAGCCCCCTTTCCCACCCCCAACGGCGGACTTGAGCTGGGCCCTTGTGTGTCCTTCCTTCTTCCAGAACCAGGAGCTCCTGTCGATCACCTTCTGCCCACATCGGGCAGCACGTGGGCCCTTGGCCAAGGCCATGCAGACCCCTTCCAGGAGGGGGCTCCTTACTCAGGAGCATCTTACTAGTGGGTGACTGACCCTACCTCAGCAGCCCTCCCTCCCTGCCTCCCCTCTCCGTCTCTCCCTGTCTCTCCCTCCTTGTCTCTCCCTCTATCTCTCTCTCCCTGTCTCTCTCCCTGTCTCTCCTTCCCTGTCTCTCCCCCTGTCTTTCTCCCTGTGTCTCTCCCTCCCTGTCTCTTCCTCTGTCTCTCCCTCCCTGTCACTCCCTGTGTCTTTCCCTCCCTGTCTCTCCCTCCGTCTATCTCCCTGTCTCTTGGTTCTGCACGTATTTGCCCGGTGCATTTTGTAGTTAATTCAGTCCTGAGGTTAAACCACATCAAGGTCCACCTGAAGGGAAGGACAGGCCAGTTATAGGGGCATCTTCAGAGCAGACACGTCCCTAGCGCTGACCCCGCTAGATAGATGAGCCCGTAATTCCACATGATAAGTGCAGCGAAAACCACGGTTTCAAATGGGTGCCCGCTGGGTGCCCACAGATTTTAAAATAGGCAGGAACTGGGGCGCCTGGGTGGCGCAGTCGGTTAAGCGTCCGTCTTCAGTCAGGTCACAATCTCGCGGTCCGTGAGTTTGAGTCCCGCGTCAGGCTCTGGGCTGATGGCTCGGAGCCTGGAGCCTGTTTCCGATTCTGTGTCTCCCTCTCTCTCTGCCCCTCCCCCGTTCATGGTCTGTCTCTCTCTGTCCCAAAAATAAATAAAAAAACGTTGAAAAAAAAGTTTTTAAATAGGCAGGAATTACGGTGAAAGTTGGTTAAGTGTCCAACTCTCCATTTCCGCGCAGGTCATGGTCTCACGGTTTATGGGCTTGAGCCCTACATCGGGCTCTATGCTGTGTCAGCTTGGAGTTGGCTTGGGATTCTCCCTCCCGATCTCTCTCTCTCTCAGCCCCTCCCCCCTCTCTGGCCCTCCCCCACTCTCTCTCTCTCTCTCTCTCAAAATAAATAAATTTAAAAAAATAAAAATTAAAAAAACTAATGCGGCACCTGGGTGGCTCAGATGGTTAAGCGTCCAACTTCAGCTCAGGTCATGATCTCACGGCTCGTGGGTTCAAGCCCTGTGTTGGGCTCTGCGCTGACAGCTCGGAGCCTGAAGCCTGCTTCGGATTCTGGGTCTCCCTCTCTTTCTGCCCCTCCCCTACTCATGCTCTGTCTCTCTCTCTCTCTCAAAAGTCGACATTAAAAAAAATTAGAAAAAAGTAAATAAAAAAAATAATTTATTATTATTCTTCTTCTGTGACAGGATCCATGGCCCAAGAAGGAGGAAAACCAGAAGTCATTTTTGTCACGACCGTTTACTGACCGTGGTTGGCAGAAGATCCGTGTCTCAAAGTACAACCAGGGCTTTACAACATAGACATGTTAGCAAGAGTTCTTGATTTTCACATGAGGAAAGGAAGTGAAAAACAATATTTGACCTCTCAGAGGCCCAGTTTACCTATTGAGATAAAAGAGAAACATCTGGGTGTGGCACAGAAGTCCCCATTTGAAAATAAACACAGCTTTCGCCGGGGCACCAGACAGCGGTGGACTATTAGCCCTTAATACATTCATCTTTGCTGTGTTCCTGTTCTAGAAAGACCACTGGGCCTGATTGCCTTCCCTAAATCTCTGTTCTTGTCTCTAAACAAGCTATTTCTCAGAGCTTGGAAAGAGGCTTCGCATCTGAGAGGCTTGTGTCCCGGAGGGTCTAGGACAAGGACTCTGTCCAGCCAGAGGGGACCCCGGCCCTGGATCTTGTTCCCAGGCAGGATTTCCATCTGAACACAAAATGACTTCCTCTCTCTAACGCCCCCCCCCCTCCGCCTCCCCCCTACGGTTATTTGTCTGGGGAATCCAGGCATCAAAGACTTTGGTAATAATTACATTTCCTTCAATGGAGACAGGATCTCACCCTTCCGGACTGAAACCTTCCGACGGGCGAGCTGGTCTGAGGTCCCTGATGGCCGTGCCCTCCACCTCCTCACTCCTGCCGGCTGCCACCCACCTCCTTGGGGGCACCTGCCCGCCTGTGTGTCTCCCTCGTTATCTGTCACATTGAGTCGAGTGACCCCATCACACAGCGAGTTCTGGGCCTTCAGAAAACACACTTGTAGCCTCAGAGTGAGTAAAAAAAAAAAATCCATGGTCACATTTGGGGGAGGTTTTCAAATTACCATTTGAATGGCTAATTTGGTGTGAAAACATTACTTTTTTTCATTCAGAAATGCTTTGGCTTACCCATAAACAAGACACCTCTCTAGAAGGACACAGAACGTGGACCCTCAGACAGCACTGAAGTGCAAAGCTCTGGAGATTGAGGTTTGCTTGGACCCCCGCCCCCTCTCCCACCTCCACCGCCGCTCAGCAAAAACTCCTGGAATGCCTTCCCTGCAGAGCACAGGAAAGAGGGCTGTTTGGTCTGTAAGGCGATTGGGGTTACTTTATAAACCTGTGGGTGAATTTCTCATTCACAAAGGCAGTGTTTGGGATGCGGCGAACTCCAAACAGGCCTGATTTTCATTTTCCCTCCAGCACCGCCATGGTCACATGCACGTCCTATTGCGGATTCGAGGCCCCCTGGCCACAAAGTTCACCTCATGGGGCTGGCGGGCAACCATGGAAGAGAACATGAGGTAGCACTGCGCAGCCCTTGGGGGCTGGGGAGAATCCGCCCGCCCCCAGTTAGCCCTGGGGGGCCAGTCCATCCCCCACCGTCACGTAGGCAGAAAGCGTGGGGGGATCCCCGGAAAAAGATAGATACAGCTTTCCTAACACAACGAAAGTCATTTCAGGCCCCTGGGCATCTTGTGAAAGTCTAAGAACAAACAGCTACCGTGAGGCCAGGAGACACCTAACCGTATTCAGAAGGGCCAACCGGCCTCTCACGTAGCTTGCTGATCTCTGCAGGATCTAGATCTAACCCCCTCGGAGTAATCAGATCCCCCCCCCCCCGCAGCGGCTCTTGACTTTGACCTGGACGCAGTCGCCTTAGAATGACTTCTGCCCCAGTTCGGCGCTGAACTCCCCATCGAGCAGGCCTCTCCGCGGGTATGTGTGCCCCTTGGCTTATAGCTTCCCCAGGTCTGTTGTTGGGGGGATGCTGCTTCTGGAAAGATCCCCGGGTTCCCCTTTACTGGTGCAAGTAAAACCCTCCTTTCCTATTCTCTTTGGCTGGACATCCACCAAGAGGAGAACCCAGTTTTGGATGACATCATCAGCTGGGGGCCAAGCCCATCCTCTGAGGTCACGAGCCCTGAGGGCCCAGACTATTCTTAGAGGTCACCCAGCCCTGTCCTCAGAGGTCACCAGCCCTGGGGGTCCAGCCCATCCTCCAAGGTGACCAGCTCAGGGGACCCAGCCCATCCTCAGAGGTCACCAGCCCTGAGGGCCCAGCCCATTCTCAGAGGTCACCAGCCCTGGGGGCCCAGCCCTATCCTCTGAGGTCACCAGCCCTGGGGGCCCAGCCCTGTCCTCAGAGGTCACCAGCCCTGGGGG
>NW_024412412.1:223550-262774 GCF_014898765.1 Herpailurus yagouaroundi
GAGCCGGCTGACGGCCCTGGGACAGCAGGCTCTGAGTCAGCAGCCCCCGCCGGTCCTCCCGCGGTGCGTCCCGGCTGTTTCCACACCAGTTATTGGACCTTCTGCACTCAGAGGGAGGGGTCACACATGAGGCCATCCCAGGACATGGAGGCAGGTGTCTGTCACCTTGCTGGTGGCAGGTGCGTCCCGCTGCCTCACGGGTACCACAGGCTGCCCGGGGCAGCAAGAGCGGTCCTGCTCAGTGCCACGGCTGGCTGTAAGCTGGAGTGTCCCCAGAAAGCCACTGTGGGGAACTGCTGGCAGCTTAGATGGCTCTGATGGTGGCTGGGAGGGGACAGGAAGCCTCAAGGATGAGAGAAAAAAACCGTTGTCTGGAAACTCCCCACCAAAACCTAACGACACGTTTTTTTCCAACTTTACAACTTTATTAAAAATAAGTTTATCACTAGGTCACAACTGCACAAATTAAAGGTGATGAGGATTAAGGGGAACAGAATTCGGGTTTAAGGTCTGGTCCAGTGAAGTCTCAGGATCTTTTCCTGAGTGGAAGCACATCTGAGGTCGGGAAAACATGGAACAGAGCCCCAGGCTGCTCCTCCTGACCTCAGTCTTCCGCTCTCCCACAGGACGTGTGGACGGCCAGGCGCTGTGAGTGTGCAAGCTGTCCCTATACAATGTGTGGATGCCCTGGGTGCTGTGAGTGTGCCAGCACTGTGAGTGTGTGAGCGCTGTGAGTGTGCAAGCCGTCCCCAGTGGAGTCACATCCTGGGCTCCCGCCTCCACGACTGAGGTGCCACGTACAAGGTCCCGTGTCAGGTTTTCCTTCGAAGTCCGTGCCCCACTGATTGCCCGTGGGCTCCTGCACCCCCACACTCCTGTGACACCTCTCTTTCTGCCAGGCCCCGGCCCGCCGGCATCTTCCAGTGCCGTGGCCACCATTGCGTGGGAGGACCGTACCCAGCGGTGGTTCTCTCTGTTGCTAACTTACGCTGCCCACTGCAGACGATTCTTCCATGCTACCGTTTCTTCCACCCACCTCCCCCGCACCCGACACACTCCACGAATGCCCCCTCACTCCTCGAGCCCCGCCCCTGACGAATGGCCTTGCCATCTTCTCTGGGAAGACCACACACACCTATTTTCAATCCTATCTTCTACCCGGTTCTCCTTTTCTCTAATTTCACTGGACTGTGACTTGTTCTGTAGGCAATTTGGGGCACAGAGGACATTCTGAGAAGATCCCTTCCTCACTCAGGAAGGGAGGGAGGTTGACGGGAGCACTGCACACTTCCTCTTGAACACAGGGTTTTCTCCCTCCTCTCCCGCAATCTGCTTCTTCTCACAGCACACAGGCATCACAATGTCCGACGCCCCGTGGATCTCACTCATCTCAAAAATCGTTCCTTTGGTCCCCATCATTTTACCCTACCTGGACTGGCAGACTGTTCAGTTGGTATTAAGTGCCCGGCTTATATTACATGCTATGCTAAAGGCCTGGAATAAGTCCGTGAACAGGGACAGAAAAACATCTAAGATTTCCTACGGCAACTCCAGAGTCTCTAGGTGATGGCTCTGCATGCACGCTCAAGTCTGGGACCCTGAGAAGTGCAGATACTCTCCTTAGTCTCGATACTTTGGGATTCGATTTTTATCTTATTTCATTTTTTAAATGTTTATTTATTTTTGAGAGAGAGAGAGAGAAAGAGAGAGACAGAGGGAGCAGGGGAGGGGCAGAGAGAGAGGGAAACACAGACTCTGAAGCAGACTCCAGGCTCCGAGCTGTCAGCACAGAGTCCGACGTGGAGCTCGAACCCACCAACTGTGAGATCATGACCTGAGCTGAAGTTGGCCGCTTAACTGACGGAGCCACCCAGGCGCCCAGGGATTTAATTTTTAAAGCTACTTTCATTCACATAAGATATAGTACTTTGCAAATAAGACAGATTTGTTTCACTAGGGTTTTCAAAGACCGACCCCCCCCTCCTGTGTGGGGAGCAATGAGGCAATCACGCAGCAATGCCGGCATGAGCAGGATCCCTGGCACCGACCTGCCCGCACCCCGACGCCGGGAGCTGGGCAGCTTGCACACGACACGCACCACGGGGCGCGTGCGCCGCTATGGGGTGCGTAGATCTCAGTCACAGAAAAAAGGTCGTTTCCCTCTACTCAACTTGCCTTCTGAGGACCCTTAAGTCAGGCTGGCAAGAGACAGATTAGCAAGAAAAAAAGAAGTCTGTTAACACGCATGTTCACACGCACGTGATGAGTAACCCCGAGCAGTCATCACAGCGTGGGCTTATGCACACCTTGGGCCAAAGGAAAGGAAACCAAGGCAGCTATGGGAAGGTGACCAGGAACAGCAGGAGAACAAGGCTGTTCAGCTGGGTTTGTCAGGAGGATTTCAGCTGGAGTCTCCCCATCGAGAAGGGTCATCCAGAGTCCAGGGTAAGGCAGGTGACAACCTATATGAATGGAACTTCTCTTCATAAACAGACGTTTTCTCCGGGCACCTGGGGGCTCAGCCGGTTGAGCATCCAACCCTTGACTCTGGCTCAGGTCATGATCTCACAATTCTGGGGATCGAGTCTTGCATCAGGTTCTTCGCTGGCAGCGTGGAGCCTGCTTGGGATTCTGTCTCCTCTCTCTCTCTCCCTCTCTCTGTCCCTCCCCCACTTGTGCTCACTCTCTCTAAATAAATCAAATTTTAAAAATGAGTCAAAAACTAAAGAGCTGAAGCCATAAAACTCTTAGAAGAAAACACCGGACTAAATGTTCATGACCTTGGATTTGGTAAAGGTCTTAGATGTGACATCCAAACACAAACAACAACAAACAGTAGATGAATTGGACCTGAAACAAACCACTCAACGCATTAAAGGACAGAACGAGAGTGGTGAAAGGACAGACAACCTACAGAACCAGAGAACATGTTTGCAAACTACGTATCTGACAGACTACGTCTAGGATCTGGAAGACATGAAAGTTCTTACTACTCAACAGCAAAAGGACGAACAGCCCAAGTAAACAATCTGAACAGACATCCCTCCAGAGAGGACACTCAGGCGGCCAACAATTATGTGAACATTCGCTCAGCATCACTTGGCGACAGGGACACGTGGATCCAGACCACTCCAGATTCTACCCCAAACCCAGTATGGCGGCTTCGCTCTCTGAGAAAGGCAAGTGACAAGCGTTGGCGAGGCCGTGGCAAACCAGGGATGCTCGTCCGCTGCCGGTGGAAACATGAGCTCCCACCGTGGGAAAGTTTGGATGACCCCTCAGCGAGTGAATGTACCACTGCCAGGTGGCCCCAAGTTCCACTTTGGGGTGCATTCCCCAGAGAACTGAGAACTGGCGTTCAGCGAAACTTGCACACGGACGTTCACGACCGCACTGTTTGCGATAGTCAAGAGGGTGGAGACAACCTAAATGTCCATCAGCTGATGACAGGACACACAGAAGGCAGTACAGCATTCAGCACAATACTGTTTCACCCCAGAAGGAACGAGGTACGACTTCCACACAGAGGAACCTTACACATATGATGAGAGGGGAGAGAAGCCGGACACGGAGGACACGTGATATTCCACTTTATGGAGCGTGCAGAGCAGGCAGAGCCACAGAGACAGAGAGCAGACTGCTGGTTACCAGGGGCTGGGGACGGGGAGACACTGATTCACGGGTTCAGGGCTTCCTCTCGGGGCCACGAGAGTCCTGGAAGTAGATGGGGTGACGTGTGCAAGGTGTAGTGAATGTACGAAATGCCACTAACCATACCTTTTATGTTTTGTGCATTTTACCACCAAAAATGCCAATAACAAACCTAGGACGATTTTCTTTTCCTAATCTGGAGAGTCTGGAAGAACCAGCTGGAAAAGCGCCTCAAGCGATAGGACGATTTGGTGAGGCAGCGTGGTATGCAATTGAAACAACCAGGCACTTCACGAGCCGAGCCACTGACGCACCGAAGTGATGGAGGACAGAGACGCTGGTGTTCAGGGCAGCATAAAACCCGCGGTGGGGGCGCTGCTCACTCCCGCCCCCTCCTGTCCTTCCCTTGTGTCCTTCCCTCACTATGGTTACCGCAAGGGGGCCGACCCGAGGGCGGCATTTCCAGGGTTCAGCAAGGCAGGAGGCAAGGTCAGGGCCCCGGTCCCTGCCCGTCCTCGGAGAGCATGGCAGCTTCCGTGCTGTGGGCAGTCACACTTCCCCTCTTGTTCCTCTGCTCAGGGATGGTAATGGCTTCGGTGACAAGAGGGAGTCAGGATGTCCCCTGTGTCCCCTGTGGTGCTCCGTGGTTACATGGTGGCAGGGAGATGGTCCAGGTGGGCTTGGTCTCACAGGAGCCTGAGAGCAGAGGGTCCCCAGGTGGGGGCAGAAGGGAGGTCAGAGGCCAAGGGCATGAGGAGGACGATGCATACATTACTGGCTCTAGCGGTGGGGGGGCATGTGACACGGGACACAGGTGTCCTCAAGGAGCAGAGTGGCCCTGGGGGACAGCTGGTGACGAGCCAGGGACTCCAGTCCCACAACTGCTAGCAACCGACCCCCGTCCAAGAGCTGAGTGTTCCGTGAGTCCTGGACCCCTCGTGCTGGAAAAGACCCTTGGCCACCTCCATGCACAGAACAACGGGACCGATGAGCTGTCCCTGGGGGAGCCATCAGTGTGCCACAAGCCTGGCCTGCTGCGTTCCCACAGCTTGATTTATTTAAATCACGAAAGGGGAGAGAGGAAACACACAAGATGGTCTTGGCAATTTTTACATCTTGCTGTAAATGAGAGTTACGCATGCCCTCTCTGTGCTGTATCTCCATCGGAGGGGAGAGAATGTCCCAGATACTAAGTGAGGCGTCTCTGCCGCATCCCCAGTATTTTGACCCGAGTAGCCGAGTGCGTTTTATCGTGCGCCTCCCCTCACCTGTCGCGGGATGGGATTGCTCGGTGTGAGCCGGCGTGAGAGGCCATCGGGGAACGGAGCGTGGGGGCCACCACAACAGGCGGCCCTGTCCGGAGGGGGTCAGAGGAGCAGGGGCAACACCCGCCAGGCCCTGAGACGCAACCAGTGGGAGTTTACGGGCTGTCTGTGAGCGCACAGGAGTAAGCCCTGAGGACACAGTAACAGTAACAAGAGAAGGGCCCGTAGACGAAGGGCCAAGTAAAGCTCTTCCGAATCCGCTCCCAAGATCTGAGGAGGAAATTTTATTTACGGCACCAATAAAAACTAGCCATCACGCTCTCCTGCCTCCCCTGCCCTCTCTGCCTGTCTTTCCGAGACACGCATCTTGGCAGGGGTCCCTCCCCCTCCAGACCCAGCCAGCACGGCCCGTCTCCCTCACCTTTTCGTTCTTCACATCTGTCCCCCGTCTCGGGACGGGACTCACATCGCACCAACGTGGGGTCGCTGGCAAGTTTCGGGGTGGGGTCTGCGTTAAAGGCCATGGGACCAAACTGTCTCTCAAGTCTTTTTTGCTCCCACGTTTTAGGTGCTGAGTCTCTGATTTGGGGGAAGGACAGATGATCCTGCCCGAGGGACAGGGTGGAGGGTGGAGCGACCTGGGTCAGGAAGGGCGGGCACAAACAGGTTAAGGGGCAGCACCAAGACGAGAGCTTCCTGACAAGGGTGCAGAGATGCCCCCCCGGCCCCTGCAGCCAGGTCAGTCTGGGCCCCTGGCAGAAACCTAGAGACCCCAGGGGCCGCGGGTGGGGTGAGGGGCGGCACCTGCTGAGTGCTGAGACCCCCCCCCCCCTGAGGTGGGGCCGGAGAAGAACCGGCCCGGAGGGAAGATCCCAAACGTTCACATTGTCTCCAACAAGGGCATCGGGTCACCTGGATCACTCCGTGGGAAGGGCCACTGGTAAGTGAGTCCCCAGGCCCTGCAAATGGCTCTCGCTGCCTTGGTCTTAAGTGTCCACGGTGAGCCAAGAACGTGACAAAGGTGAAGAAAGCGTCTGGCAGGAAACACGGGACTTCCGTAAACCAGGTGAATTTGGGAAACCGTGAATAAGGAGCAACAGTGGAAGCCGTCATCGAAAAGGAACTGAGGATGGAAAGTGTCGGGCGCGCGTGGGCAATACCACCTCCTGAACCAAGGGGATGCGTGTGACACACTTGGGACAGCACACAGGGGCTGGTCCTCGGCCGAGGGACGCCGTCACATGGGGAGACCAATGGGGACAGACCCTGGTCCTAAGTGGCCTCCCCACCAGCCTGGCCCCGCTGGGGAGCCCGCTGAGGCTGGCAAGGGCCCTGGCAGGAGATGGGAAAGTCCGTGTGAATGGACAAAGGATAAATGACAGAGGTCCGGACAGGTCCAAACACGAGTCAGAACCCAGACACCTGGAGGAGGCAGAGTCCACGGGGGGCAGAAACAAACCCAGAATGTTCTCAGAAACGGCAGCTGTCTCACCAAATGGAGAGAACGAAACTGCATTCGCAGACCTCTGGGAGTTAACGTCCAGCAGGAATCAACGACTCAGCACACGCGTTGGACGTAAGAAATGCTTACATGTCCTGGACATAAAAGCACATACGTGAAGAATTTGAGAGAAAAGACAAAAGAAACAGAATCCACCCGGACAGTCCAGCACCCGCCATGGGGGAAATATGGAGAGAACCCAGAAGTCAGAGGGGACCTCACAGAAACCACACCCAAGTTCCAGAACGGCCGGCCACAAGCTCAGAGGCACACAGCCCCGTGAATGTGGGGACCCAGGTGACAGGTGCCACGTCGTCTTCACTCACAACATGTGGCAACTCGGGGAGCCAGAGGACAATGTGCATCTGGACAGCGGGTCTGGGGATGAGGGACAGGGTCACACAAGCGGGTGTCCGGAGGCCTCAGCCCAGCCCTTCCTCCGACGCTGCAGGATGTGCTCCGAGCAGAGGGAGGACGACGCCAGGAAGGCGGTGCGGCCACCACCCGGGGTGACTCCAAGGAGAAGGGGGGCCGCCAGCTGGCCCCAGGGCTCGGCTCTGTGGAGGGGCGCCCCAGGTTTCCGTTGGCAAGTGTGGGGCAAACAGGGAGAATGCAGCAGTCCTAACGTGGCGGGGGAGGCATCTGGGGCCCGGCCGTCAAGGGCGCGAGCAGGCCACCAGCTCGCAGACGGGCGTCCACGCCGCTCGCCCACACCCCGCCCTGCAGACGGCCTCTCCACTCCCTCCCAGGAGAGCAGCAGGCGAGGCGTCCACGTGAAAACGCCACGAAACGCCACATGTTCTTCAGCCTCGCGGAGCAAACCGAGGGAAGCCGCTAAAATAGCGGGGAGCAGACACCGACGTAAGGAAGCCATCTTTCATCATAAACCTGGAGCTCCCCTCGGGCTTTCAGAAGTCTCACCTGACGGAGCGTGACACGCACAGTCGTGCTTTAAGTGGCAGCACGTGGCTGGGTTTGCACGTGTGAAACAGCTCGGCATCGCCCCGGAATCAGAGGCGGCGGCCAGTGCCCGTGCGGGATCGTGGTGGTTACTTCCCAAACTTCTACTTAAGACACGAGTAACGAGCGGGGCCACGTTGCTTTCTACCTCGTGGAAGTTTTCACGTTGGCGGGGGTCGCACTTGGGGAGTTGCTGGAGGTCGTGGGGCCGGGTCCGTCGCATCTGGCAGCAAGTCAGTGTCCTGCCAACGTCGCCCTCACCGCACCCGTCCCCCGCGGGACCACAAAGGAGAGCAACAGACAGAGGGAGTGTCCCCCCACCGAGCACCCGCGGCCCCTCCCAACAGCACAGCCCACGCACCTCTGACCTGGCGCAGCCCACGTCCTTCTCGCGGCTTCTGGGGAGGACACCCCCCCCCCCCACACCCGGCGGCCCTGCCTCCTCTCCGCAGACGGCCGGTGTGGTCTCCACCCACCTGCTGCAGAAAGGCCCCGGCGGGTTATGGGCCTTCTCGTCCGCCAGCACCACCTCTCCTATCACCGCACGCACCTCTTGTTTGCAGCCAGAAATGCTTCTTTCTCTGTTTTCATGTTTCAAAATGTATCTGTACCGTCATGCCCGCCCCCGAACCAGCTCTCCCCGCCTGCCTTCCCTCCTCTCCCGTGGGCCCTCCTCCTTCCAGGGCAGCAAACCCCCACGGGGCACCTGTGCTGGCCGTTTGTCAGTGGACGCGGGGAAGTGGAACGTGGCAAAGGGGGCAGAGAGGTTGAGGGGCTCAGGACGTGGCGCCTGGGGCACTGAGTGCCAGAAGCTGGAGGAGTCTGAGGGAACAGAGGCAGGAAGTGCCTCTCACCACCTGGAAACCAGTCATGACCCCCGGGGAAGTGCCAGCCTGGACCAGGAGGAGGGAGACGGGGAAACGCGGGCCAGAAACCTCTGAGCCTCACCTTGCTGACCTGGCCCTCATCCTCCTAGCTGACCACCGATCACTGACCAGGCTGAGCCCCAACCCCGCTCATAACTTGTTCCCAGATTTAGTGTGTGTTTGTCTGAAGGCCTCTCCTACGGGGCCGCGTCCCCCCCGACCGTCCTCGTGCACACGTCCAAACTGAGTAAGATTTGGGCGCTTCTCTCCCGTTGATCTGGTTTTGTCATTTAACTTTCTGACCCAGCCAGGGACCCCGAGAGGGTCCAGGAAAACCAGAGGGGCCACATATTCCTAGCAAAGTGAGGGGGCTTGGGGACCATCGGTGTCACCGTGAGCCCTGCTCAAGAGGCTGCGAATTGAGGAGACTGCATCCTGACGGTTGCCAACATCTGCCTGGGGTTGGGGTCTTCCGGAGTCACTCCTGTGGGACTGAGTCTGCACCCACCTCCCCAACCACCACATCCCACTGGAGTCCATGTAGGAGCGCCCACTCCCTCAGCGTGTGGCGTCCTCCAGAGCGGGACGCGTGTCACAGCGTGGACTGGTGAGCGTCTGTTGAATGACTGAGTGAGCAAATGAAGTAAAGAAGAAAAAGCAGCAGCGCGTGCCCTGTGGGAGGACAGGGCCAGGCTGTCTGGGGGGCTTGCGAGTTGGCCAGGCTCCTGCTTTGCGACCTTGGCTCTGAGGGAAGGAGACACGGCACCCCCAGGGCCCCCAGAGGGAATGAGGCAGGAGAGAACGTGCTCTGTGGCCCCCTCCCTGCAGGTTCACAGAGGCATCAGGAGGGGCCGTGGGGCAGTCTCACAGGGACACTTACGGAGGTGAAGGTCCCCTGCCCTGCCCCGGGCTCTGAGGGGGTCACAGCAAGACACACAGAGACAAAGAGACAGAGGCAGGGCTCGGCAGGAGGCGGTGTGGGAGGGCAGGAAGGCGGAGGGCTTAGATGGAGCCTTCCATGCACAGGTGAACAAGCGGTGACATTTACTTAAGCTGTAGCTGCAGAGACCGACAGGACAGGTTTTTGTTGAGCATCCAGACCACTTCACCCCACAAGCACCTTGTCCTCGTCCCCCCCCCCACCCCCCCCCCCCGCTGCATCATGAGGCACAAGGTTTCTACTGAGACGTGTCCCTCAAAGCCCCACAGCCTCTCCATAACCTGTGGATGGAAGAAGAGCAGGGACAGGAGGACTGGGAAGGTCGGGGACCCTGACGGGGAACCCGCTCGACACCTCAGTGGTGGGGAGCCCCGTGACCCTGATCCCTGTCACAGCTCCAAGGGCGTCAGGAGCTCTGGATGGGCCCTCGGGCGGGCAGTTTCCCAACACCAGCCGCAGAGACACCGCTCTAAATAAACACTCAGAGCCTGGAGCAGTGGCTTCAAACCCTCTTGGCCGCGAAGCACGCCACGTAAACCATTTCACGTCAAGACCCGGTGTAACTACCACAAGCTGTGCTTGTACTTTCGTATCATCTGCTCGGTCTAGTATTTCAGAAACGCCAGGCAAGACCCACAGTCTGAACAGCCCGGCTCTGAGGTTGGCTGGTTTCCACTCAAGGTGCCTGACGGGGGCTCTGACCAAAGCCTGATGGGGTGCGAACAGAGAGCTGGATGAAGTCCAGCCCTGAATCGATCGTCTACCAGCACGGTAACACGAGCCTTCTGGAAGCCTCTCCTCGGAAAGGCAATGACACCAGCGTTCGTAACGAGATCGCCGCCCTGGCACAGCGGAAAGATGCCAGCGACACGTCCAGCCCTTGCTCGGCCCTTGTGTGCATCGCCGCCCAGTGCCCCGTCCTGACAGGTGCTTTCTCCGACCACAGCACGAGGCCTCCGGCGTGGCCTGTGGCTACCTCTGTACTGTGTCACCTCGAGAGCCCACGGGCGAGGGTCTGTGCATGTGGAGTCCTCCGGCTGCACCGCAACAACCCACCTGCCCTCCGGGTCTCGTGTCAAACACCCTTACCTGCGTCAACTCGTTGGACGTGTCCCCTGATCCTATGAGGAATGTGGGGCGTTATCCGCCCGTGACAAGCAGAACCCGCACACGCCAGAGAACACTGGGGTCGCACCCGCTGTCTCCTTGCAGGGCCACAAGGGGCACCGTCCACCTCTCGCACTGGGGGCCTGGTGTACCAGCCCCTCGGACCTCGCCATCCTGACTGCCACACGGCATCATGGGTGCACCCTAACAACGAGACAGTGTTTGCTGGATGGAAGGCGCGTGTCTCTGAGCGCCGCTTGGGGAGGGTGGCGGAGAACTAAGGGTGGGGGACAGACCCCCGAGACCAGCTCAGAGGTGCTCCCGTGGACAATGCCTGCCTCTCTCGGGGAAAAGGGGAGAGGAGCCGGCCAGCAGGTGGGGGGAGCTGTGCTCATGAGGCCATGACTTGGCTGTTGCCTAGGACTCTCGGGGGCAGAAATAACATTTGCCCAGTTACACACCCAGTGTAGGAGCCTGAGGCGGACCCGCAGACAGACACGGATCTTGCCCTTGGGGCTCTCAGCGTGGCCACGGACAGTAGTGCTCTGGCTGCTGAGGTTTCCAGAAGCACAGGCGTAGGCCGGGGAGCGGGGACAGCGGGGCTGTGAGAGCGCCATCGCCCTGGCCTTGCTCGCTGTGAGCTCTTGTCCCCCACTGCTGCTCTAGCTGTGCCAAGCTTTCTTGTTTGGCGAAGAAAACATCTCCATTCCTGTGCACGCCGCCCCCCCCCGGGCTCTCCCCCCCCCCCCCCCCCCCCACATTTGCAGCAAGAAGGCGGCTCTTTTCTGTGACGGCCCTTTGTGCACTTGGGGACAGTGTCTCTCCTCTGAGATGGCTTTGCCTTCCGGCACATTCCAGGTGAGGATGGCGTGTGGGTTTTAAAGATGCATCCATCCATTACAGTTCACCGTGACAAACATGAGCCCACGGAGAAATGGATTGCTGGATCTTCTAGCTTCCGTGGCACCGGGGGTACAGCTACCTTGTTGACGTGAGTTCTGACGCAGCACAAAGCTCAGGATTATGGTCATTATTACTTATTATTTTAAAAATGGTATCAGAACTGATGTTCCCAGTGATGACCCCTAAAGCACCTTAAGGTCTTCAGAGTAAAGAAATATACATAACATTCTAGAGAGGAAGTGTAGGTGATGTTTCCAGTAGATCTACTTGCTTTCAGAATTAGGTGAGACACGTTTTCATAAATAGAGATTTGGCCATTTAACGTCTTAATTAAAGTTTTAATTTTGGGGGTGATTGTAGATTCACATGCAGTGGTTAGAAATAATACAGGGGCGCCTGGGTGGCTCAGTTGGTTAAGTATCCAACTCTTGATTTTGGCTCAGGCAGTGATCTCATGGTTCATGAGTTTCAGCCCCACGTTGGGCTCCATGCTGACAGCCCGGACCCTGCTTGGGATTCTCTCTCTCCCTCTCTTTCTGCCCCTCCCTCACTCATGTGTGTGCGTGTGCACACACTCTCTCTCTCTCAAATAAAAATTTTTTAAATTTAAGAATAATAAAAAAAGAAGTAACACAGATGGTCCAGTGTGTGCTTCATTGAGCGTGGTCCAGCCTTGACAAGGTCGTGAACACGCCCACGGCCCAGACACAGAACGTCTGCCACCAAAGTGTCCTCCATGTGGCCCTCGTATCCCCACACCCTTCTCAGCCCTGACGATGACTCATCTGGCTTCCCCTTCCGCAGTTTCATCATTTCAAGAATGTTATATAAATAGAATCACATTTTCTGTAACCTCTGGGGACTAATGTGACTCACTCAGCACGATTGCCCGGAGACTCATCTGGGTTGTGGCCTGGATCGTGTTCAATCCCCGTCCCACGAGTGGGATTCCGAGGAATGTTTGTGTTTGTTTGGCCCTTTACCTTCTTCAGGATTCCAGCGCAGTTCCCAGGATGGGATCTGTGCATAAAGCCACTGTAAGTATTCGCATGCGGGTTTGTGTGAGCACAGGAGTCATCGTTTCTGTGGGAAGAATGCGCAGGTGCTGGAGCGCAGGGGAGCTGCATGTTTGGTTTCTCCAGAGTCTGCACCCCCTCACGTTCCCGCCAGTTGAAGAAGGTTGACTCCCGATCCTCCCAGCCCCTGGGGTTGTCACTGGTGTTTATCTTAGCTATTGCGACAGGGAACCTCTCACTGTGGTTGTAATTTGTGTTCCCTCGCGGCTAACGAGGGGGCACATCAGTAGATCCTCTGCTGAAGTTCTCTTCTGTTCTACTCATTTGTCCTGTTGAACTGCCAGCTTCCTGTCTATATTCTGGACACCAGTCTTCTGTTGGAAACATGATTTGGGAATATTTTCTTCCACGTTGTAGCTTGTTTTCCCATCTTCTTAGCAAGACCGTTCACGTAGCAAAAGTTTAAAAATTCTGATGAAGTCTGGGGCACCTGGGTGGCTTAGTCAGTTAGGCCTCTGATTCCTGATTTTGGCTCAAGTCATGATCTCAGGGTTCATGAGTTTGAGCCCCGTGTTGGGCTCTGCACTGACAGCATGGAGCCTGCTAGGGATCCTCTCTCCCTGCACCTCTCTCTGCCCCTCCCCTGCTCTCCGTCTCTAAAAAATACATACAAGCATACATACATGCATACAAGCATACACAATTTATTCCTGATAAATGAATTCAGCAAAGTCACAAGATTTAAAATCAACATATAGAAATCTATTGCATTTCTACATACCAATAATGAAACAGCAGAAAGAGAAATGAAGAAAACAACCCCATTTACAATTGTACCATAAATAACAAAATATCTAGGAATAAACCCAACCAAAGAGGTGAAAGACCTATACTCTGAAAACCATAAAACAATGATGAAAGGGGGCACCTGGGTGGCTCAGTTGGTTGAGCATCCAACTCTTGATTTTGGCTTGGGTCATGATCCCAGGTTCGTGGGATCGAGCTCCATGGTGAGCATGGGGCCTGCTTAAGATTCTCTCTCTCTCTCCTTCTCCCTCCCTCCCTCCCTCTCTCTCCCTTTGCCCCTCCCCCATATGTGCATGCTCTCTTGCTCTCTCACTAAAAAATAAAAAAATTAAAAAACCAATTAAAGAAATTTAAAAAATGACATGAAGAAATGGGAAGATATCCCATGCTCATGGATTGAAAGAACAAATATTTTTAAGATGCCTACACTAACCAAAGCAATCTACAGAATTAATGTAATCCCTATCAAAATTCTAACAGCATTCTTCACAGAGCTAGAACAAACAATCCTAAAATGTGTATGGAACCAGGAAAGACCCCGAATAGCCAAATAATCCTGAAAAAGAAAACCAAAGCAGGAGACATCACAATCCTGGACTTCAAGCTGTATTACAAAGTTGTAATCATCAAGACAGTATGGGACTGGCACAAAAACACTCAGATCAATGGAACAGAATAGAGAACCCAGAAATGGACCCACAAGCGTATGGCCAACTAACCTTTGACAAAGCAGGAAAGAATATCCAATGGAATAAAGACAGTCTCTTCAGCAAGTGGTGCTGGGAAAACTGGACAGCGACATGCAGAAGAATGAACCTGGACCACTTTCTTACACCAGACACAAAAAGAAACTCAAAATGGATGAAAGACCTCAATGTAAGACAGGAAGCCATCAAAATCCTCAAGGAGAAAGCAGGCAGTAACCTCTTGAACATCAGTGGTAGCAACTTCTTACCAGATATGTCTCCTGAGACAAAGGAAACAAAAGCAAAAATGAACACTGGGACCTCATCAAGATAAAAAGCTTCTGCACAGCAAAGGAAACAATTAACAAAACTAAAAGGCAGCCTATGGAATGGGAGACAATATTTGCAAATGACATCTCTGATAAAGGGTTAGTATCCAAAATCTAAAGAACTTATCAAATTCAACACCCCAAAAACAAATAATCCAGTTAAAAATGGGCATTAGACATGAATAGTCATTTTCCCAAAGAAGACATCCAGATGGCTAACAGACACATGAAAAGATGCTCAACATCCCTCATCAGGGAAACGCAAATCAAAACCACAATGAGATACCATCTCACACTTGTCAGAATGACTAAAATCAAGGCGAGGATGTAGAGATAGGAGAACCCCCTGCTGGTGGGAATGCAAACTGATATAGCTACTCTGGAGAACAATATGGAAGTTCCTCAAAAAGTTAAGAATGGAACTACCCTAGGGGCACCTGGGTGGTGTAGTTGGTTAAGCATCCGACTCTTAATCTTGGCCCAGGTCATGATCTCACAGTTTGTGAGTTTCAGCCCTGCAACGGGCTTTGCACTGATGGCACAGAGCCTGCTTGGGATTCTGTCTCTCCTTCTCTCTGGCCGGCCCCCCCCCCCCCCCCCTCTTGTGCATCCTCTCTCTCTCTTTCAAAAATAAATAAACTTAAAAAAAAAGTAGAACTCTATGACCCAGCAATTGCACTACTAGGTATTTACCCAATGAATACAAAACACTAATTCAAAAGGACATATGCACCCCTGTGTTTATAGCAGTGTTATCAACACTAGCCAAATTATGGAAAGAGCCCAAATGTCCATAGACTGATGAATGGATAAAGACGATGTGTGTAGATATATGCAATGGAATATTACTCAGCCATAAAAAGAATGAAATCTTGACATTTGCAACAATGTGGATGGAGCTAGAGAGAATTATGCTAAATGAAGTCAGTCAGTCAGAGAAAGACAAATACCATATGATTTCACTCACACGTGGAAATTAAGAAACAAAACAAAACAAAACAAAGGGGCAAAAGAAGAGACAAACCAAGAAACAGACTCTCAACTATACAGAACACACTGATGATCACCAGAGGGGAGGTTGGGGGGAGGTGATGGGGGTGAAGGATGCTCCTGTTGTGATGGGCACGTTGTATGGAAGTGTTGAGTTACATACTGTATATCTGAAACTAATATGACACTGTATGGTAACTAAATGGAATTTAAATAAACTAAACTAGTAATAATTTTAAACATTTTCACCTATATCCGTGGCTGTAGGTGTGTAGTTTTCTTTTTATGCACTGTTTGTCTGATTTCTGCACCAGGATAATACCATCTTCATATAATGAATTAGGAAGAATTCCCTCTTCTATTTTCTGAAACGTTGTGTGGGATTGGTGTTAATTCTTCTATAAACGTTTTGTAGAATTATCCAGTGAAACCATCTGAGCCTGGAGACTTCTTTTGGGGGAGATTTTAAATTATGAATTCAATTTACCTTAATGGCGGATAGGGCTACTCAAATGCTTCTATCATACTGGCTGAGGTGTGGTATTCTGTGTTTTGAAGAATTGGTCCGTTTCTCGAAGCTGCTGAATGTCTGTGTCTAGAGGTGCTCACAGCGTTCTCCTGCTACCTGTCGTCTGGATGTGTGCAGGATGGAACCCCCCCTTCCATCCTGGTATCCGTCACTTGGGTCTTCTCTGTTTCTCTGTCAGTCTTGGTGGAGGTCCGTGGATTCTGTCACCTGCAGGTGTCCTTCCCCGTCCTTGGCTGGGCGGGGGGCAGGGTTGTGGCCGCGGCCCTTTCCGTAGGTGACTGGCAGCTTCTGCCTCAAGCTCTGTCTTTCTGGGCTCCCTCTCCGTGGTCCTTGGGTCAAGAGAGCAGCTCTGTCGGGGCTCCTGTTGCCGAATTCTTGGTGTGTCCAGGCTTCTGGCTTCCTCAGCTCCAAGGCCGAGGTCCCCGAGACAACAGGAAGACCCTTGTCATGGCCCTAGCCAGTCTTTCAGAGTCTTCACTTGTTTCCCTGACACACAGTGTGGCGTTTCCTGGCATTTGTGGGAAGAACGGAGAGAAGCACAGCTACTGCACCTTCCCACGAGCACAAGTCCTAGTCGGGCATTTCTTTATTGTTCAGTGTTTTTATTTACTTATTATTTTTTTTTGAGAGAGCAGAAGCAGGGGAGGGGCAGAAAGAGAGGGGGACAGAGGACCCAAAGCAGGCTCTGCGCTGACAGCACAGAGCCTGACGTGGGGCTCGAACTCACAAACTGCGAGATCATGACCCGAGCCAAAGTTGGACGCTTACCCGACTGAGCCACCCAGGCGCCTCCCTAGCCGGTCATTTCCGCGGAAAGGAAAGAAATCAGAGCTGTCTCCCTTTCAGTGGAGGGACTTTCACAAATATGTCATAAAGGACATTACCTTTCAGGAACGGTAAATATTTTATTTTTGGCTTTTGTGCCAGACAGTCTTGATCTCAGATAGAATCCTTTGCAGGAAGCAGCTTTCCATGATGTTTCTCTTCCACGATCCATAAGGCTTCAGTTTAAACTCATGGGCGAAGTGTCTTGCACGGTGCATTTGGGATTATAAATAAAGCCAGTACATCTATCCAGATGTTATGATGGCCACATCAGACCTGACACCATACTTGAAGGACTTCTTCACTTCCCTCTGATGTACCCAGCATCATTGCTGAACGCACCCAGTACCATTCACAGATTCTGCTCCCTCCCCGTCATCTGACTTGTGGGTTAGCAGCTGGGGTATCACGTCCTCATCACAGAGCGACTGCCGAAGCCCTTTGTCCAATATCAGAACACCGCAGCAGTGGTTGGTTAGGACCCAGTCCCTCTGCTTTGATCCTAGTTATCGTTTTATCTCCTGTTCCAGCTGTGACTCTTAATACCTAGTAAGTATGAAGAGAGTTTAACTTTTCAAAACTGTATGTGGTTGGCCAGGTGCTGAAGCCAATGGACTGACCTAGGGCAGAGATGTTCTTCCATGTGTCGTGTTACAGATTAAAGTAGATTTAGACTTCGTAGGACAGAAGCGTACTCGATTTTGTTCTACGTGTGCCCTATTAGGGGCTGCAAGGTGCCAGGAACACCACACCTCTTTGATCTGTTTTCCAGGTTGGTTTTCTGTGTAATTAAACTTCATTTAAACATAGGGTCGTATAGCCAGAAAACAGTTTGAAAACCACTCAGCCAATCCAAACCCCTCGTTTTACTTGAGGCTCCACGAGGAGAAGGGATTTATTCAAGGTCATGAGCTAGGGGTTTAGTGGAGTCAGAATTTGCCGCAGATCCTTTTCTCAACGACCTGGATACCTTTGACCTCCTCGAACTAGCTAGAGACACACAGGTTTGTCCAACATTTGTTCTCACGTTAGTGTCAGCTCCTTAACGATGGATGTGAGTGGTCCGTGTAATAACAGGAAGCACTGTCCCTGGATTTTCTGGGACAGTAACAGTTTCAAACATTCTTTGCCACTGTCCCCAAGGTATAGTTACACTTGGAGGACTGTGGATCCTACTTATTTATTTATCTTTCCCCCTTTTCTTAAATTTAGATTTTAGTTACATGTATCCTATTTAAACAAAACAAAATAAGCTACTTTTATTGTTCTTTAATTACTAAAAAATCATATTCTCATTGCCTAAAAATAAGAAAATGCATAAAATATAAAGAAGAAAATCAAAACAACCCATAAACACCATTTATCAGCAACCGTAATGAACACTGTAGCATATTTTTGCATGTTTAAACATACCGTTTGGATCATATTCTATGTATTCAGTAGTTTTGTTTACTGCATTTAGAAACAGTACTTTTTTTGAGCAGTTTTAGGTTTTCAGAAAACTTGGTCAGAAAGTTCCCACATACCTCTCCCTTCTCAGTTTCCCTATTACGTACACATTTTATTAGCGTGGGGACTTGTTACAGTGGATGAACCAGCACTAACGCATTATTATTGACAGTAGTCCAGGCTTCCTTCTTGGTGCTGTGCATTCCGTGGCTTTGGGGAAATGTATAATGACATATATCCATGATTATGGTGTCATGCAGAGTAGTGGCACTGCCCTGAAAGTCCCTGGTGCTCCACCTACTCACCCCCCTTCCTCCAAACTCTGGTCAACCGGTTTCCAGAGTTTCTCCTTTTCCAGAAGGTCATATAGGTGACATTATACCATGTGTAGCCTTTTCAGATTCACTTAGTTTATGTGCATGCAAGCTTCCTCCATGTCCTTTCATGACTTGATGGCACGTTTCTTTTTTATTTACTCTTAATACGATTTACTGTCAAATTGGCGAACATACAGTGTGTGAAGTATGCTCTTGGTTTTTGGGGTAGATTCCCGTGGTTCATCACTTTCATACAACACCCAGTGCTCGTCCCCACAGGTGCCCTCCTCAGTGCCCATCACCCACTTTCCCGTCTCCCCCACCCCCCATCCACCTTCAGTGTGTTCTCTGCATTTAAGAGTCTCTGAGGGTTCGCCTCCCTCCCTCTCTGTTTGTAACTATTTTTTACCCTTCCCCCATGGTCTTCTGCTAAGTTTCTCAAGATCCACATATGAGTGAAAACATATGGTGTCTGTCCTTCTCTGACTGACTTATTTCACTCAGCATAACACCCTCCTGTTCCATCCACGTTGCTGCAAATGGCAGGATTTCATTCTTTCTGGAAGCCAAGTAGTGTTCTGTTGTGTATATCCTGTTACTCTACATCCTCATCAACATTCAATGTTGTCAACGTTTTGTAGGTTGGCCGTTCTAATAGGTGCACGGTGGTAGCTCATACTTTCAGTCTGCAATTTCTTAGTGACATACGAGTGGAACATCTTTTCATACGCTTATCTGCTGTCTAGTTTCTATGGTGAGGTGTCTGTTCAGATCTTTTGTCCAGTTTTAATTTGGCTGTTTGGTTTCTTATTGCTGAGTTTTGAGAGTTCTTTGTATATTTTGGATACAAGTCCTTTATCAGAGAGGTGTTTTGCGAAGATTTTATCCCAGTCTGTAGCTTGTCTTTTCATTCTCTTAACACTAGCTCTCACAGAGCACAGTTTTTCATCTTAATGAACTTGTCCATTTTCCTTTCATGGATCATGCTTTCAGTGTCATATCTAAGAAAGGACTGTCAAACCCACAGGCAGCTTGGTTCTCCTATGTTCTCTTCTGGGAGTTTTGTAGTTTTGCATTTTCCACTTAGGTCTCGGATCTGAGCTAACGTTCGTAAAGGGTGTCAGGTTCTTGTCCGGAGTGATTGGCGTGCACGTGAATGTCCACTTCTTCCAGCACTGTTTGCTGAAACGGCCATCCTTTATCGGATTGCATTTGCTTCTTTGTCAAAGATCAGTGGACTGTATTTGCGTAGGTCCGTTCCTGGACCCTTATTCTGCTCCACTAATACGCGTGTCTACTCTTCTGTTGATGCCACGTGGTCGTGGTTACTCTACTGCTCTGGGAAGTACTCCAGTCTGACAGTGTCACTTACTTAAGTACGTTTTCCTCCTCGACACTGTGTTGGCTATTCCGGCTCCTTTGCCTGTCCATGCAAGGTTTAAAATTAGTTCATCGATACCCACAAAATAACAGGATTTGACTGGGATTGCATTGACTCTACAGATCTAGTTGTGAAGAAGTGACATTTTACAATATGGAGTCCTTCCAACCATGTACATGAATTGCCTCTCCACGTATTTTTCTTTGATGTCATCAGAATTTTATAGTTTTCTTCACATAGATCTGGCACACATTTCATTCAATTCATACCTAAATATTTAATTTGGAGAGTGAAAATATGAATGAATGGCACTGTGTTTTTACTTTCAAATCCTACTGGTTTGTGGCTGGTATATAAGAAAGCAATTAACTTTTGTACATAAACTTTGCATCCTGCAGTCTTACTGTAATCATTTATAAGTTGCAGGAGTTTTTGTTTTGGGGGTTTGTTTGAACTGATTCTTTGGGAGTTTCTGCACGTGCAACCCCCCATCCTTCTGCCTCCATCGGGCAATTCCCACACTACAGTCCAGTGATGGGGGTGGTGCACAGAGCTGCAAGTGACCTGGCCCTGCTGGGACTCTGCATCTGCCGCCCCTCTGGGGACCAGAGAGCGGTTGCCCTGTGTCCTGGTCTCATAGGGGGCCGTGGGGGTACCTCCCAGTAACTCTGTTGGCCTCCCTGGGCTGTGGTTCTGGTTCAGGCTCCCAGTATCTTTTCACTAAGTCCCTTTTTTGTTTGTAACAGTCAGAGCTTACTTCTGTTTCTTGTTTAAGTCAAACGTATGCAAGGAAAGCCAATTCTTTTTAAAATCAGTAAAATACTGACCTCATTCAACTTCCTGGGGAAAAATCCTGTAGCATAAAGGCACATGAAGAAGGTGTCTGAATAGCTTGTGTGGAGGATGGTCTTCATCTGTCCCTAAAGATGTGGAAACTAACGGTCTAGGAAAATCTCAGGGGAGGGACTTGACGAGAGACCCCCGATGGGCAGATTTCAGTGCCTGATGGGGTTGGCAGGAGCCCCGCATGCATCAGAAGACCTGACTTGCCCCTCTCCTCCATGACTCACTAGCACCTTGCCGTCAGGGTCACTGAGACTTAACTGCCAGTGGGGACAACGCGGCTTTCTTCACAGGCTCGTGAAGGTTCGTTGCAGCCCCTTGGATGGAGCAAAGAAACCAGCACAGTGCCCTCATTTTATGTAACACTTGTCAGTGACAGTAGTGGCCGGAGGTCATGGGGGAGGAGGGGTGCCTTTCGAGTTCTATTTTATGCCCTTGGCTGTAGAGCTGCAAGTTCTCCAGGACACATAAACCATTAGCAGGTGAATGTGAGCACATCAAGGAGATAATCTTAGTGACATTCATCTGTGCTTGATCAGTTTAATTTTTTTAAATGTTTGCTTATTTATTTTGAAAGAGAAAGAGAGAGTGTGTGTAGTAAGTGAGGGAGGGGCAGGGAGGAAGTTGGAAAGAGCGAATCCCAAGCACGCTCTGTACGGTCAGCACAGAGCCCCATCTGGGACTCGATCCCACGAACTTGGAGATCATGACCTAAGCCAAGATCAGGAGCTGATGCTCGACCGACTGAGCCACCAGGTGCCCTGTGCTTATTCAGTGTAACCAATGACTTGGTTTCTAATGGACTGTAATAAATGATTGGCATCACATTTGTCTACAGACGGCAAATTAATAGGTCACTGCCTTGTCAACAAAACAGAAACTGTCTCATTTCTACTTGATTTGTGTTTTTTCTAGAACTAGCATCTGTTTGAAAAATGCTTTAAAAATAATATAAAACTTTTCTCCAAAAATTACCCCGTTACCAAAATACTGTAACATCTCTTTTCTGGGCAACAGAATAAGTGCTAAGTGTGGCTGTCACTTCCTAAATAAAGGGCCTGCAGTTACGAACACATTTGGCTGTTCCTGCTTGTGGTCCGGAACTCAGACTGTGGGCGCTGGCTTCCGTGAGGCCAATTTCATCTATTTCGTCTTCAAATGAATGTTTGTAAAGGAGGTTAATGGGCTACTTCACCTTGGAACAGTCAGTGTCATTGTGTCCACATTCAGGTTCCAGACATTAGTTTTTATATCCTTTTGGGTGCCCTAATTGGAAGAGCCACTGGCGCCCTCTCTTCTGATTTGGAGACATTTCAGCGAGCATTTGCCTAATTGCAAGATCGTAGACATTGCTACCACTGTTCCAACAGACATTTTGTTTGGTTCAAAAAGACATGAGAAAAATTAATCTCAGATCGGAGACATAAAGAAGGTGTCCCAAAGTGACTTTTGAGAAGACGGAGGTCTGACAGAGTGACATCTGTAGACCCACATTAGCTTGGGAAACAAACAATTTGTTTGTTTTCTGTGGGCCTAGTGAAACCATGTGTTAATGGCTGTTTATTTCACGTGAATTTTTTCTTCTAGGACTCAGGCATGTGAGCGCTAGAGACCAGTCCGTTTTGGAGACAAGACCCGTGGCGCGAACCGCAACTGACATGCAGCCGCGGTGGGTTCTGCCGCCAGGACCAGGGCGGGTAATTACCGTTCACATCACGGGCGCCAAACACCCCCTGGGGGGAACGTGGGCTCTCCCCAGATATGTTATTCCCAGGACACCGCCTTCTCAGCACGGACAGCCCCACAGGAAAGTCACCGCAAGTGAGGCCCACGTCAGCACCTCCCTACAGGGGAGGTCGGATCTCGGGGCCTGAGACCCAGAAGAGAGACCGGGGCACTGGGGGCTCTGCTTCTAGGTTTCACATTCCACCATGTGCTCCATCAGTCCATCCAAAGGAAGGAAACACGGATGTTCAAATCGGCTGCTCAATGTTCCCATCGGCAAAACATGGAAAATTGTGGTCACAGGGCCTTAGGGCTTTTCCAAAGGTGACCACAGGTGACAGGGGTGCAGACCGGCACGCGTGTTAGACAACGGTCTTGTCATGAAGATGTCTACACACAGCTGGTTTTATTAATGTCATTATGTTTTAACTGACGATGTCCTGTCACTTCTGGAAGCAATAGACCTGGTGGGATTCCTGGCATCTGCTATCCCTGAAGAAACAGAGTCCTGGCAGGAATGACACAGAAGGGACTCTCCTAGAGACCCTCTGGTCCCATCCCCATGTCACAGTTATGGAAAGTAGGGTGCACTGACTTGTTCAAGGCTGCTATGGACCCAATGTCTGTGTCCCCACAAAGTAACTCCCTGAGTGATGTGGGGGGGAGATGAGGTCATGAGGGTTGGCCATCCCCCACCCACACCGCGTGGGGAGGCAGCGAGAAGACTCCCAGGAAGACGAGTGAGGACGCTGTCCTCACCAGACACCGGACCTGCCAGCGTGCCCTGATGCTGGTCTTCCAGCCTCCAGAACCGTGGGGGCTCAGTCTCTGTCGCGTATAAGGCCCCCAGGCATCTTTGTACACAACACACAGCCCACAGGACCCCAGGGGCTGCGTCCTGGAGGACAGGTGGGCACTCAAGAGCCCTCCAAGCTTGAGCTTCCCTCCAAGCTCCTCAAAGCAGCCTGGGTGATGCTTGCCATCCAGGGTGTGAAGGATTCCAGCTCCCTGAAGCCATGATCCGAGGTCAGGCCAGTCTACAGCCATGAACTTCCACCAAATGACCGAATTCACAGGAATGAAACTTCCCCGATCCATTTCAATCACCAATCCCAGCAGATGTACAAAATGGGTAATTTCTCTGTAGCACACAGAAATTCACTCTTAAAAAACAGGGAAGAAAAGCTTACGTTTTATCATTATTTTCTCTCTGAACTCCATTTCTTACCATCAGTAGAGGCAGGAGCAGAGGCATCGAGATCAGTGTTGGTCAATTTGAGAAGCCAGACTGGGTCTTTCCAGTCAATGTCAAGTACGAGCTTCCTATTCTAAGCAGAGAGACTCAAAGGCAACTGAGAACAGAACTGATGACACACAAGTGGCACAATTTAATGCTGACTTTGAAGATGGAGGGTGAGCAATGACAGAAGGCAAAATGACAGCGTTTGGAAGACGCGGCTCAGCCGCTCGGGGCCTGCTTCCCAGGACGACTAAAATCTTTGCAGATCTGTTACATCTTCCACTAACGATCACTCTCCTAAGTGAAAAGACTTATTTTCATGTAATTGCCAATACTTAAAACGACATGACTGTAAATGGAGTGTGTGGCCCAAAAGCATGGGCGCACACACGGCCGAAATACTGCGCCCAAGTGTATTTTAATTGCATTGGTCATCTTTTGTGAGGAAATTTAAGTCTGCCTGGTTGAATTTCACATATGCAGACACAACCACGTGTTTTTAAGGAGAAATGAAAAATTCGCGAGACTTGACCTAAGGAACAGGAGACCGAAGTGAGTAATGAAACCCTGGTCAAAGCTGATCTGACGGAGGAGATCAGCATAGGCCCTCCTTCGTTTCTCTCTGCCTTTGTTCTCTGACATGTGATCTAAGTCCCAAATTGGCTAGAAAATTTTTAAATCTATGCTGAGTTGGCTTATTGGTCATTTATTCTTTAAATTTTGAAAAAAATGTTTGTTTATTTTTGAGAGAGAGAGAGCAAGAGAGAGCAAGTGGGGGAGGGGCAGAGAGAGAGGGAGACTCAGAACCCGAAGGAGGCTCCAGGCTTCGAGCTGTCAGCACAGAGCCCTAAGCAGGGCTCGAGCTCACAAACCGAGAGATCATGACCTGAGCCGAAGTCAGACACTTAACCGACCGAGCCACTCAGACACCCCGACTGGTCATTTATTCCTTAAATATTCGTCAAGTTCTTGAAGCAGTGCAGGCGAGTGGGGGCGGTGGTGGCTGTCAGGCGTGTGTCCCTGGGGGAGAGGACAGGCCCGGCTCTCTCCAGCAGTGTGCCCAGAAGGAACAGTGTCCCCCCAGCACAGACAGAAGGCAGGAAGGCAACAGGGGCAGCCGAGCCAATGTCGGTGCACACCTTTCTAGGCCGCTCAGTCGGCGTCTGAACACCGGTGCCTTTCTGTCCCCGAATCACCTGCAAACCACAGGCTGCTTGCTGTTGAGAACCTGTGGACGGTCGTACGTTTCTCTGGGGCGACTCCATGCCTCGCCTTCCGCCGTCTCCACCGTCTCCAGCTGCCCTTTTGCCGCCACAGTGCAGTGGGCCTGTCTTCACCTGCGTCCTGCACGTGGCTTCTCAGCTGGCTGGGGGACGGGTGTGCAGAACGGTCAGATCCTTTGGAAACTCATTTGCTTTGAGATTTGGGACCACACCTTTCAGAAATAAGGAGCAGCACTCACCCCCTTGTTTTAAAGTCAAAGGGGGCCATCTGGTCAGGCTTCGTATGCCCGCAGACACTTAACTTCCTCCGGTCTGGGATCGAGTTAACATTCGCGCGCTTGGTCATGTGGCTCCAGGTTTGCCAAAGCCCCCTTTGCATTAGTGCGGATGATGCAAGGCTGCTCAGGCAGCGTCTTACCAGATCTGTCACGTTGCTGGCGGTAACCTGCCGACACCACTGATGGCCGCGTGCGTCCCCTTCCATATTCCGAGTGCTTTCCGGTAAGGGCTGGAATTTATTTTCCTTTTGGATTTCAGATGGGACTAAATAAAAAGTGGGAAGGGGTGTTTAGACGTTGAGATTGGTTAATCTGAAAAGGGCATCCTTCAGGTTGGGTGGAAGTCGGGTGGAGGAAGCCCACGCGGCCAGTAGAGTGCCTCGCTTGCATGAGACAGGCGTCTGTGGATCACACGTATCGGGAGATGGACAAGGGACAGGTCTGAGCTGTGGGCTTTCTTCCAGTCAGAAGGACTACAGCCGCACCTGCATTCACGCCACTTTGGGCAGAAGGACGGCAGATTTCAGCTGTCCGTAAGTCCCTGCATCGCTGAGTGTTGGGCTCCTGGGTCTTTCCTAAGAAAGTTACTCATTACACAGAATAATTTCAGTAAAAGGAAGACAGTGTCGATTTTGACCTGAAACAGCCGAGGTCAGCTCTGTAAGTCAATTCGCTGCTACCTTTGTCCGTCATCATCCTACTGTGTCAGTGTTAGATCTGCCCGGGACTCCCAGAAATAGCTGGTTAGGGAATATGAACTGTCTTGGCTTTAATTCCACATTTACTGATCCACAGACAGGTGCTGACCACGGGGGCGGAAGGGACCCTAAGGTCAGTCCTGCTAAACTTCATTTCCTCCACCACAAAGTGAGGATGATGACAGGACCAAGTACTCCAACAGCATCCGGGTGGCTCTTAACCTCTACAAGCCTTGGGTAGGATGATGCCATTCCTGCAAAAGGCTGTGCTCAAAAAGCGGTCCCCATGATTTCCATGGTAACACAGCCAGCCAGACGCGTGTGTCCTGGGAATGCTGTGTCAGTGTTGCGGTCCACACAGCAAGAGAACATATTTTCTGCTGCTTTGGGGTCGACTCGGGTGTGAATTAAGAGAAACGACCGGCAGGCGCCCATTGTTATCTGCGTGGTAACAGCTTGCAGGAGACAGAAAATTATGTTTCATCTTGTTACAGATTTCCAACTCCTGTTTTTCTGTCAATCCTTAGTCTTCCTCTTCCACGAGGATGCTGCAGTCCCATGCAATAAAGAGAAGCTAAGAAAATTATCCTCTTCAATGACCAAGTTCAGATGGTCCAGATGACTGTAGAATGTTGTTTTCTCAAAGATGTAAATGCTCAGGATTTACCAGGACCTGCGAGCGGCTCTGCTGGTATTAGTTCTACATCACGTCCAGGAACGTGCACAGGAAGGAAGTCCAGGACGTGCACATCGTGTTTCTGGTAATTTTTTCTCTGCGTGGGTACATTCATACGTCCTAAATGTCACACGTAAGGGTACCAATGAAGGAAATAACTAGCCGAGTGTAGCTACACTAAGGACATGATGATTAACGACAGTTTCTCTACATCCAACTGTGTCTGGTGGCACAGATCCGGGTAGCGCTTGATTTTCGTATTTGGGAGGATGAGGCGTAGGCCTGAGGAAGGGTAGGACGAGCATCTATTTTAGTAACTGAGGCTAAAAGGCCTGTCAGGAGACACTCCAGCCTCTCCCGTTCAGGGAACTTCCCCAGTGCTGGCGGGTCCCCACTTCCTGCGGGGCCTTTAATGAAGGCACCTGCCTCTGGGGACAGCACCACCACTGCAGGACTTCTGTCTTCTGGCTGAGGTCAAGCGGCCAAAACTCCCTGGGCACCAATGCCAGCCCTCAGCCTCCTCTGAGCCTGTGAGGCCGGGGTAACCCTGCCACGGGCTGGGACATGCTAGAGGGTTCGTTACCTCCTCGTCTTCCTCAGACTGTGTCCGTGTTTCCTCTGTCTCTGTTTGGCAGGAAGCAGCCCCAAGCACCAGGCTGCACTTGATCTGGACTTGGAAGCCGTCCCGTTCCCCTCCCGAGGCCGCCGACACACCCCAACAGGGCTAAGAGCCGGGTTAGCGGACAAAGGAGCCCACAAGGCCGTGGAAGGACACACCCCACGTGCTGAAGGTAAAGCCGTCAGTCAGGGATCTCACATCCAGCAAAACGGTCTTTCAGAAATGCCGTGAATGAAGATAAACAGATCCTGTCGCTGGCAGAATCGCTTTACGAGATACACTAGGAGGCTCTTCGGGCTGGAATGAAGCGGCTCCAGAGAGTAATTCAAGGTCATGTGGTAAAACAGAGGCTACTGCATCTATAATTAGGAAAGATGGTACCAGCTTGGGGCACCTGGGTGACTCAGTCGGTTAAAGTGTCCAACTTCGGCTCAGGTCATGATCTCGCAGTTCGTGAGTTCGAGCCCCACGTCAGGCTCCGTGGTGACAACTCAGAGGCTGGAGCCTGCTTTGGATTCTGTGTCTCCCTCTCTGCCCCTCTCCCGCTAGCACTCTGTCTCTCTCTCAAAAATAAATAAATGTTAAAAATTTTTTTAAAAAGATGGTACAGGCTTGTTTCTCCCCCTTTCTTCTCTTAACTGATTTAAGAATAAGTGCATAAGACAATATGTGTACAATTGTATTATTTGGTTGTATCATAGAGAAATGTAATACATTTGAAAACAGCACCGAGGAGGCAGGCAGTGGAGAAACGGGGTGACAGAGGTGCCCCTGCCCACAGGAAGGGGCGAAGGGTCAGATGGCGAATGAGAACTTGAATTTAGCAAACTTTGTAAATACGTACCTGCGCTCTCTTCCCTCAGCTTCTTTAAGAAGTTAAGATTATATAAAATGATAATTATGACAATGTGTCACTGTATTTGAGACACAGACTGGCAAAGACAACAGCGACAGCATGAAAATGCAGTCATGAGAGCTGCTGTGCAGGGTGACATTTCTGTATCTCATGGGTACTCAGTACACATCTGAAGTAGATCCTGGTGTTAACATGTATCCTGTAGGCCCCAGGACAACCACTAAGAAAACAACTCAATAGTACGGTACAAAAGTCTGAAAGGAATGGAAACGTTCGTACCAGGAAAGAGCCACTGAGCATGGAAGGTGGTGCAGGATGGACAGAGGAGCAGGATACAGGGAGAACAGAGAGTAATGGCAAATGTGGATCCAACTACACCAACTGTGACACTGTCTGTGAATCACTGGAATGGCTCCTCAGGACTCAGAGGTGATCAGACTGGGCAAAGGGAAGCATATACACATAGACGTGCATCTATACCGCACACACTGGGTCTACATACGCACGTCCACACATACACACTGTCCACAGGAGGCCAGTGTGGAGTGGGAAAAGATGGCCATGTGAACCACAGCCGTGAGAGAGATGAGGACATCCTCTAGTATGAGGACCATACTAACATCAGGAAAAAATAGACTTTATTTATTTATTTTTTTATTTTTTAACGTTTATTTATTTTTTTGGGACAGAGAGAGACAGAGCATGAATGGGGGAGGGGCAGAGAGAGAGGGAGACACAGAATCGGAAACAGGCTCCAGGCTCTGAGCCATCAGCCCAGAGCCCGACGCGGGGCTCGAACTCACGGACCGCGAGATCGTGACCTGGCTGAAGTCGGACGCTTAACCGACTGTGCCACCCAGGCGCCCCATGGAAAAAATAGACTTTAAAACAGAACAAGTTGAGGGGCCAAGATGGCGGAACAGCATGGAAGGTTTTTTGCATCTCTTGTCCCTGAAATGCAGCCAGATCAACAGTAAACCATCCTGCACACCTCAAAAACTGAGTGGAAGATTAACACAACACTCTGCACAACCTGAACCACAGAACTCGGCAGGTACACGGCACAGAGAGGCGAACTGGGGGAGAGAGAGGTTGCAGAGGGTAGGCAGGTGTTTCTGTGGAGACAGGACAGAGAAATGGGGGGAGGGTACAGGAAAAGCACCCGCCACTCCCGAAAAACAGCCAGAGAGAAAGGGGAGAGTGGAAACAGCCATGGAGACTGAACTAAAAAGGGAGAAAGGAGAAAGGAGAGGGTTTAAATTCCATTAAGACTCTACACACAGGAGGAGAGCAGAGTCTGAAACTCTGTAGCTCGATACCTGGCAGTGTTCTGGTGGCAAAGGCAAATCCCCAGGAGTAGAGTGAGGTCCAGGGATCCTCAGGCCACATGGGGAGAGGCAGTTCCCCTGCTGGGAGGACCGTTGGTAGAGGCTGTGTGGCCATCCCACAGGCAAAGGTCCCAGCAGACCCTGGAGAACAACACATTTGCTGGTGCTGGAACAAGGACGTTGAGGGGAAGCCTGGCTTCAGATGAATGTTGTGATTTCCCGCAATCCCTGAAATGCTGCTGCTACACAATTGTGTGAACTTCTTCTGGGGCAGGCCAGCACCTGGCTAGTGTCTGGGCGTCAGCAGTGGCACAGATTCGTGAATGTTCCTGGGGGCAGGCCGGCACCCAGCCATTGCTCAGCCAGACCCTCCCCCAGAGGGTCAGAACGGGTCAAAGACACAGTCCTTCAGAAGTGAGGGGCTGGGAAACACAGCCACATCTGAGATAAAACTCAGGAGGGAGGTGCTGCCTGGCAGCCTGATGGCTTGGCCAGGGACAGTGTAGAAGCAGTGAGTGGACAGAAGCTGGAGACAAAGGAGGGGTGCTTGATTGCTGGTGGGGGAGAGCACAGAGTTCTGATACTAGAGACTGGGTAGTTGGGTGATGTCATTTTCAACCCTCACGTGCATGCACATACATACCTACACTTGGCAGAACGGTCCACCCCAGTAAGCTAAGCAGCACCATCTAGTGGAGAACGGAGATGTTACGCTAAATAAACCCGCCCAACTGGGCCAACCTTGCTCTTCAGGAACACCACAAGTATCTCTGCCTGCTTAGTTTATGGACTATAAAGTGCTTGATAGTTCAATTTTTAGGAGAAACTGGATATAATTTCAATCATACTTCATTCTGTTCACTGGTCTGTCTATTCAATTTTTTTCTTTTTCTTTTGTTTTTCTTGAATACAGAAAGAGAAAAAAAATTTTATTTTCCATTTTTATTAAAAAGATTTTTCTTTAATTTTTCTATTTTTTTACCTTTTCATAAATTTTTAAAATTCTATTCCACTTTCATCATTTCATTTCATTCTATTTTATTGTATCATTTTTTCAAATTTTCAAATGTCCTTTTTCTTTTTTTTTCCTTTTTTTCTTAAATTTTTATTGTTTTTACTTTATTAATTCCTTTTCTCTCTTCAAAATGACTAAGTGAAAGAATTCACCCCAAAAGAAAGAACAAGAAGAAATGACAGTCAGGGGCTTAACCAACACAGATACAAGCAAGATGTCTGAACCAGAATTTAAAATCATGATAATAAGAATAGTAGCGGGGGTTGAAAGTATAGATTAGAATCCCTTTCTGTGGCGATAAAAGAAGTAAAAGCTAGACTGGATGAAATAAAAAATACCATAACTGAGCTGCAATCTCAAATGGATGCCATGGTGGCAAGGATGGATGAAACAGAGCAGTGAATCAGTGATATAGAGGACAAACTTATGGAGTATAATGAAGTAGAAAAAAAAAAAGGGAGACTAAGGCAAAACATCATGATTTAAGAATTTGAGAACTCAGTGACTAATTAAAAAGTAACAACATCAGAATCATAGGGGTCCCAGAAGATGAAGAGAGAGAAAAATGGGTAGAAGGTTTATGTTAACAAATCCTAGAGAAAAATTTTCCTATGCTGGGGAAAGACACAGACATCAAAATCCAGGAAACACAGTGAACTCCCATTAGATTCAACAAAAACTGAATATCAATAAGGCATATCATGGCAAAATTCACAAAATACACAGACAAGGAAAGAATTATAAAATCAGTAAGGGAAAAAAAGTCCTTAACCTACAAGGAAAGACAGATCAGGTTCACGGCAGACCTATCCACAGAAACTTGGCAGGCCAGAAAGGAGTGGCAGGATATATCAATGGGCTGAATCAGAAAAATATGCAGCCAAGAATTTTTTATCCAGCAAGGCTATCATTCAAAACAGAAAGAAATAAAAAGTTTCCCAAACAAAAATTAAAGGAGTTTGTGACCACTAAACCAGCTTTGCAAGAAATTTTAAGGGGTCTCTCTGAGGGGAGAAAAGACAAAAAAAAACAACAACAAAACCCCCCAAAAGATCAAAAGCAAAAAAGGCTAGAAAGGACCAGAGAAGACTACCAGAAACTCCAACTGTACAGGCAACATAATGGCAATAAATTCATATCTTTCATTATTCACTCTAAATGTCCATGGACTAAATGCTCTAATCAAAAGACATAGGGTAACAATGCATAAGAAAATAAGACCCATCTATACTCTGTTTACAAGAGACCCATTTTAGACCTAAAGACACCTTCAAACTGAAAGGAAGGGGATGGAGAATCATCTATCATGCTAATGGTCAACAAAAGAAAGCTGGAGTAACCATACTTATACCAGACAGTCTAGATTTTAAAATAAAGACTGTAACAAGAGATGAAGAAGGGCATTATAACATAATTAAGGGGCATATCCACCAAGAAGATCTAACAATTGTAAATATTCATGCTCCAAATGTGTATTTCCCAAATATATAAATCAATTAATCACAAACATGAAGAAACTCATTGATAATAATATCTTGATAGTAGAGGACTTCAAGCCTCCACTTACAACAATGCACAGATCATCTAAACAGAAAATCAACAAGGAAACAATGGCTTTGAATCACACACTGGACCGGATGGACTTAACAGTTATATCCAGAACATTTCATCCTAAAGCAGCATAATACACATTCTTCTCCAGTGCACATGGAACATTCTCCAGAATAGATCATATACTATGACACAAATCAACCCTCAACAAGTACAGAAAGACTGAGATCATACCATGCATATTTTCAGATCACAACACAATGAAACTTGAAATCAACCACAAGAAAAAATTTGGAAAAATAATACTTGGAGACTTAATACCATCCTATGAAAGAATGAATGGGCTAACCAAGAAGTTAAAGAAGAAATTAAAAAGTGCATGGAAGCCAATGAAAAGCTCTGGGATGCAGCAAAGGTGGTCATTAGAGGGAAGTATATAGCAATCTAGGCCTCCCTAAAGAAGGAAGAAAGGACTCAGATACACAACCTAACCTTACACCTTAAAGAGCTGGAAAAGAACAGCAAATCAATAAAAAAACCAGCAGAAAATAGGAAATAATAAAGATTATAACAGAAATCAATGATATTGAAACCAAAAAACAGTAGAACATATCAATGAAACCAGAAGCTGGTTCTTTGAAAGAAGTAACAAAATTGATAAACCCCTAGCCAGTTTGATCAAAAAGAAAAAGGAAAGGACCTAAACACATAAAATTAAGAATAAAAGAGGAGAGATCAAAATCAAGCCAGCACAAATACAAACAATAATAAGAGAATGTTATGAGCAATTATATGCCAATAAAATGGGCAATCTGGAATAAATGGACAAATTCCTAGAAACATATACATTACCAAAACGGAAACAGGAAGAAATAGAACATTTGAACAGACCCATAACCAGTAAGGATATCAAATTAGTAATCAAAAATCTGCCAAAAAAACAAGAGTCCAGGGCCAGATGGCTTTCCAGGGGAATTCTACCAAACGTTTAAGGAAGAGTTAACACCTATTCTCTTGAAGGTGTTCCAAAAAATAGAAACAGAAGGAACACTTCCAAACTCTTTCTATGAAGCCAGCATTACCTTGATTCCAAAACCAGACAGAGACCCCACTAAAAAGGAGGACTATAGACCAATTTCCATGATGAACATGGATGCAAAAATCCTCAACAAGATACTAACCAACTGGATCCAACAGTACATTCACCATGACCAAGTGGGATTTATACCTGGGATGCAGGGCTGGTTCAATATCTACAAAACAATCAATGTGATTCATCACACCAATAAAAGAAAGGACAAGAACCATATGATCCTCTCAATAGATGCAGAGAAAGCATTTGACAAAGCATCCTTTCTTGATAAAAACCCTCAAGAAAGTAGGGATAGAAGGATCATACCTTGAGATCATAAAAGTCATATATGAAAAGACCCACCGCTTGTATCATCCTCAATGGGGAAAAACTGAGGGCTTTCCCCCTAAGGTCAGGAACACAACAGGGATGTCCACTCTCACCACTGTTATTCAACATAATATTGGAAGTCTTAGCCTCAGCAATCAGACAACACAAAGGAATGAAAGGCATCCAAATCAGCAAGGAGGAAGTCAAACTTTCACTCTTTGCAGATGACATTACACTATATGGAAAATCCAAAAGATTCCACCCAAAAACTTCTAGAACTGATCCATGAATTCAGCAAAGTCACAGGATATAAAATCAATACACAGAAATCGGTTATATTCCTATAGACCAATAATGAAGCAACAGAAACAGAAATCAAGGAATCAATCCATTTGCAATTACAACAATAACCATAAAGTATCTAGGAATAAACCTATACACCAAAGAGGTTTAAAATCTATACAGTGAAAACTATAGAAAGCTTATGAAAGAAACTGAAGAAGACACAAAAAAGTGGAAAAATATTCCATTCTCCTGGATAGGAAGAACAAATCTTGTTAAGTGTCAATACTACCCAAAGCAATCTACATATTCAGTTCAATCCCCATCAAAATAACACCGGCATTCTTCACAGAGCTAGAACAATCCTAAAATTTGTATGGAACCAGAAAAGACCCCGAATAGCCAAAGCAATCCTGAAAAAGAAAACTGAAGCTGGAGATATCACAATCCTGGACTTCAAGATGTATTACAAGGCTGTATCATCAAGACAGTATGGTACTGGCACAAAAACAGACACTCAGGTCAGTGGATCAGAATAGAGAACCCAGAAATGGACCCACAAACATATGGCCAACTAATTTTTGACAAAGCAGGAAAGAATATCCAATGGAATAAAGACAGTCTCTTCAGCAAATGGTGCTGGGAAATCTAGATAGAGGCATGCAGAAAAAGGAACCTGGACCACTTCCTTACACCATACACAAAAATAAACTCAAAATGGATGAAAGACCTAAACATAAGACAGGAAACCATCAAAATCCTAGAGGAGAAAGCAGGCAACAACCTCTTTGACCTTGGCTGCAGCAACTTCTTACTCAATACATCTCTGGAGTCAAGAGAAACAAAAGCAAAAATGAACTATTGGAACCTCATCAAAATAAAAATTTCTGCTCAGTGAAGGAAACAATCAGCAAAACTAAAAGGCAACTGACGGAATGGGAGAAGATATTTGCAAATGACATATCACATAAAGGGTTAGTATCCAAAATCTATAAAGGACTTACCAAACTCAATACCCAAAAGCCAAATAATCCAGTGAAGAAATGGGCAAAAGACATGAATAGACACTTCTCCAAAGAAGACATCCAGATGGCCAACCGACACATGAAAAAATGCTCAACATCACTCATCATCAGGGAAATAAAAATCAAAACCACAATGAGATACCACCTCACACCTGTCAGAATGGCTAACATTAACAACTCAGGCACAACAGATATGGGCGAGGAGGCGGAGAGAGAGGATCTCTTTTGCACTGCTGGTGGGAATGCAAGCTCGTGCAGCCACTCTGGAAAACAGTATGGAGGTTCCTCAAAAAATTAAAAATAGAACTACCCTATGACCCAGTAATTGCACTACTAGGTATTCACCCAAGGGACACAGGAGTGCTGTTTTGAAAGAGCACGTTCATCCTAATGTTTATAGCAGCACTATCAACAATAGCCAAAGTATGAAAGAGCCCAAATGTCCATCGATGGATGAATGGATAAAGAAGATGTGGTATATATATACAATGGAGTGTTGCTCAGCAAACAAAAAGAAAGAAATCTTGCCATTTGCAACTATGTGTATGGAACTAGAGAGTATTATGCTAAGTGAAATTAGTCAGTCAGAGAAAGACAAATATCATATGACTTCACTCATATGAGGAATTTAAGACACAGAACAGAAAAACATAAGGGAAGGGAAGCAAAAATCATATAAAAACAGGGACGGGGACAAAACGTAAGACTCTTAAATATGGAGAACAAACAGAGGGTTACTGGAGGGGGTGTGGGGGAGGGGATGGGCTAAATGGGTAAGGGACATTAAGGAATCTCCTCCTGAAATCATTGTTGCACCATGTGCTGACTAACTGGGATGCAAATTTAAAAATACATAATAAAATAAAACAATAAACTTGAACTAAAATTTTAAAAATATGGGCAAAGAATCTAAATAGACATTTTTCATAAGAATACATACAGATGGTCAACATGCACATGAAAAGATGCTCAACATCACTAGTCATTTGCACTAGGGAAACACAAATCAAAATTGCAGTGAGGTATCACCCTACACCTGTCAGAATGTCTATTATCAAAAAGACAAGAAATAACAAGTATTGGCTAGGGTATGGAAAAAAAGGAACACTTTGCATACTGTTAGTGGGAATGTATATTGGTACAGCCACTATGGAAAATAGTAGGAAAGTTCCTCAAAAAATTAAAAATAGAACTATCATATGATTCAGCAATTCCTTTACTGGTTATCTATCCAAAGAAAATGAAAACACTAATTTGGAAAAAATATATGCACCCCTATGTTTATTGCCACTTTATTTACAATAGTAAAGATTTAGAAGTAAACTGTTTCCCTTGATAGATGAATGGATAAAAAAGATGTGGTTTAGTATTCAATGGAATATTAGTCCTAAATAATAATGAAATCTGCTGTTTGCAACAACATGCATGAGCCTATTTTGCTAAGTAGAATAAGTCAGACAGAGAAAGACAAAATCGCATGGGTTCACTTACAGGTGTGATCTACAGAACGAAACAAAGAAACAAAACCAAACCCATACTATTAGGGACAAAACAGATTGGTGGTTGTCAGAGAGTGGTTGGGGGCAGTTAAATGAGTGAAAGAGATCAAGTCATACAAAATTCTAATATAAAATAAATAAGTCATGGGGATGTAATGTATAGCATGGGGAATGTAGTCTATAATATTGTAATCATTTTGCATGGCGGAGACAAGAGGTAGACTCACTGTGCTAATCATCATTTTGTGATGTACACAAATATTAAATCACCATGTTGTTAACTGATATTTTGTGTCAATTATACCTCAATAAAGAAAAGAAAAATTACTTTGTTCTAATACAAAAATAAATACATAAGTAAATAAATAAATAAATCATGAAATGTTATTAGAGATAAAATGGGATTTTATAATAATAAAAGGGTCAATTCATAAAGAAGACATAACAATTTTAAATTTATATGCACTGAATAGTGGGACCCCACGTGCATGAAACTGACAGAATCGAAGGGGAAATAGACCATTTAACAACAGCTGTTACAGACTTCAATACCCAATGTCAATAATTAATGGGAAGGCCAGGCCAGAGATCATCAGGGAACCCTACTTCAATTTTAGTATATGTGCTGCCGAAGCGAGCACAAGGGAACCCTACTTCAAACCCACTAGACCTAACCGATATCCAGGGAATGCTCCACCCAACAGCAGAAGACGTGGGTAAGTACACCGAGACGTTCTCTGGTGCTGTGTCAGGCGCCATGAAACACACTCCAGTACATTTAGAAGGCTGGAAACGATACAGAGTATGCAGTCTGCATACAGTGGAACTAAATATGAAATAAATAATGGAAGGAAATTTGTGAAATTCACAAATATGTACATTAAACAACACATCCTGGGTCAAAGAGTATATCCCAAGGGAAATTAGAAACCCTTGAGATTAGCGAGCATGCTAACATTTACGGTATGTGGTTAAAGCAGCACTCAGAGGGAAAATCATAGCTACAAATGCCTATATTTAAAAAAGACCTCAAATCAATAACTTCTCACCCTGAGAAACTAGAAAAAGAAGAGAACGCCCAAATCCAGAAGGAAGGAAATAATTCCGATTAAAGCAGAAAAATGAATCAGAGAAGAGAATAGAGAAACCAACAAATCCAAAATATTTCTTTGAAAAAATAGATAAAATGACAATCCTCTCACGACTCTAAGGAAAAAAGAAAACGATTAAATTAGCAAATTGGGAACAAGGGGGGATGTCTTTTTTTTTTTTTAATTTTTTAACGTTTATTTATTTTTGAGACAGAGAGAGACAGAGCATGAACGGGGGAGGGTCAGAGAGAGGGAGACACAGAATCGGAAACAGGCTTCAGGCTCTGAGCCATCAGCCCAGAGCCCGACACGGGGCTCGAACTCACGGACCGCGAGATCGTGACCTGAGCTGAAGTCAGCCGCTTAACCGACTGAGCCACCCAGGCGCCCCGGGATGTCTTATAAAAATAATGACCTTATAAATCTAATAGAAGATTAGAATTGAGTGTGATCAGCAAAGTTCACTGAAGTGGATAAACCCTAGGAAAACACAAACACTGAAACAGACTCAAGAGGAAAGAGGAACTCTGAAAAGATATAAAACAAGTAGAAATATTAATAATGTAAACTTTCTATGAGCATCTAGGCCACAGAGCTGCACTGTGACTTCCTGAGAACATCTAAGAGGTATTGGCGTCAACACCTCCCAAATTCTACCAACGAGTCAGAGGTGTGGATGCTTCCCAGCTCTTCACCACCCTGACACCAAAGCCAGGCACAGACCCCCGGGGAGGAGAAAAGTGCAGCCTGATATCCCCTAGGAACACAGACACGGAATGTCCATCTGCTCACCAGCACAGAGGAAAGCCGCACGGAGGCAGACGACACAACATGCATAAACAGGATTTACCCAGCCGTGTACATTTGGCTTAACAGCAATCAATGGAATCCACCGTGTGATGAATAGAATAAAGGACAAAACCCACACGGGCATCTCAATGGATGCAGAAAATAATCCCGACAAAACCCATCACCTTTCCACCATTACAAAAATGCTCGCCAGACTACAGTACGAGGAAACTTCCACAGCCTGACTCTTGTGTCTGGTGAGGTGATTTTTGACAAGGGTCCCAGGACAAGTCCACGGGCAAAGGGCAGTCTTTCACACCAGTGGTGCTGGGACAGTGCGATATTCCCGTAAGGAACAACAGTTGGGGCCTGGTCCTTACACTACGCACAAAACTAACTAAATGTGAACCATGGGCCTAAGTGTAAAATTCTTAGGAGAAAACAGGTGTAAGTCTTCATGACCTTTGGTCAGTGATGGTTTCTTAGATTCAACATCAAAAGCCCAGCGACAAAAGAAAAAATAGATAAATTAGACCACACTGAAATTAAAACTTTTTGTTGCAAGTGGTGTCAACAAAGTAAGACAGCCCAAGAAGAATGGGAGAAAATATTTGCAAGTGGGTGAAAATACTGCAAATCATTTGCAAGATCTAAGGTAGAACTGGCCTCCAAAGTATATAAAGAACTCTTTTAACCTGATAACAAAAAGGCAAAAAAAAAAAAACCCCACAAAACCCTATCATAAATTAGCAAAGGATTTGAATAAACATGTCCTCAAAGAAGACATACAAATGGCCAATATGACATGAAAAGATGTTCAAGTTCAGTAGCCGCCAGGTAAATGCGAAGCAGAATCACACTGAGATGTCCCTCCAAGGTGCTAGGATGGCTGTAACCGAGGACTCAGACCACATGGAGTGTCAGACACACGCGGAGGTTGGAGCCCTTGAGACGGAAAAACAAGCTGCACACATTGCTGACGAGAACGTAAAATGGTGCTGCCACGGGGTGCGGGGGAGGGGGGTGGAGGGGTGCTCAGTTGGTTGAGCATCTGACTTCAGCTCAGGTCACGATCTCCCAGTCTGTGAGTCCGAGCCCCGCGTCGGGCTCTGTGCTGACAGCTCGGAGGCTGGAGCCTGCTTCTGATTCTGTGTCTCCCTCCCTCTCTGCCCCTCCCCTGCTCGCACTCTCTCTCTCAAAAATAAATAAATGTGGGGAGCCTGGGTGGCTCGGTCGGTTAAGCGTCCGACTTCGGCTCAGGTCATGATCTCACGGTCTGTGAGTTCGAGCCCTGCGTCGGGCTCTGTGCTGACCGCTCGGAGCCTGGAGCCTGTTTCCGATTCTGTGTCTCCCTCTCTCTCTGCCCCTCCCCTGTTCATGCTCTGTCTCTCTCTGTCTCAAAAATAAATAAACGTTAAAAAACATAATAAAAAAAAATAAATAAATGTAGGGGCGCCTGGGTGGCTCAGTCGGTTAAGCGTCCGACTTCGGCTCAGGTCATGATCTCACGGTCCATGAGTTGGAGCCCCGTGTGGGGCTCTGGGCTGACGGCCCAGAGCCTG
>NW_024412412.1:262874-268045 GCF_014898765.1 Herpailurus yagouaroundi
CTCTGTCTCTCTCTGTCTCAAAAATAAATAAACGTTAAAAAAAAATTAAAAAAAGAAAAATAAATGTAGGGGCGCCTGGGTGGCTCAGTCTGTTAAGCGTCCGACTTCGGCTCAGGTCATGATCTCACGGTCCGTGAGTTGGAGCCCCGTGTGGGGCTCTGGGCTGACGGCCCAGAGCCTGGAGCCTGCTTCGGATTCTGTGTCTCCCTCTCTCTCTGCCCCTCCCCCGTTCATGCTCTGTGTCTCCCTCCCTCTCTGCCCCTCCCCTGCTCGCACTCTCTCTCTCAAAAATAAATAAATGTTAAAAAAAAGTGTTTTTAAATTATAATAAGAAATTAAAAAAAAACAATAGGATGGTGCCGCCGCTTGGGGGAGTAGTCTAGCAGTTTCCCAAATAGTTGAACATAAAATGGCCCCGTGACCCACAGGTGTGCGCGTCCCTCCCGGTGTAGGCGCGGCGGGAGAAGCGACGGCGGTGTCCACACAGCAGAGCGTGCACGCTCCAGCAGCATCACTCCTAACGGCCCCAAGTGGCGGCGGGCCCGCGTCCCTCATCTCAGGTTGCGGTGTGCGCGCTGGAGCGTCACTCGGCCTGGGAAGGGATGAGGGGCCGACCACCGGAAACTTGAACATGTTACGCAGGTGCGCGGCCGGGGCCCCGAGGACCCCAGGGGGCCCACTCCCGGGGGGCGTCCGCAGACCCACAGGTAGAGGAGAGGCTGCTGGGGGCTGTGAGCAGACAGTGCGGCCGATGCTAAAGTCTCGGAGCCACGGGCTTTCTCTGGGGGCAACAAGCGTTTTCAAACCCGTCAGGCAGTGTTTGCACAACGCAGTGGTTCCAGGGGAGCCTTCGAGGTGCGGACTTTGAGCGAATGAGCCAACACGCGCTGCAGAACAGAACACAGCGCTCACACGTCTCCCTTAGCCCAGGGGACACTCAGAGGACAGATGTGTGTAAAACCCGCCTCTGAGCCGTGCATCACCCTCGGCCCCTTCCTCAAGTTTCCAGACTCACTGACTTATGTCTTCTCTTCACCCCGGGACAGGCTATTTCTCCCTGTGTTTCTGGTCAGGCCACATGGATGTCGCCTGGGGCCAAAAATGCCCTTGAACAAGAAAACTGACGCAGACTTTTCCATGCCATAGCCATCAGTCACGTTGTTTAGAAACGTCTGTGCTCAGCCCATCGGGGGTGGAGGTTTAGTGCCAACCAGACTTCCACGCCGCCCCCCACCCCTGCACACAGATCTTGCAGGCGCACAAACCACCTCCACAGTCCCCCCACCCACCTCGGCCTTCCCGGAGAGATTTCCCAGGGAAAGCAGGCTGGTCTGGGTTTGACGTCGTCTCAGGGAATCTGAGCAGACGCGCGGCTCAAGTTCGCCGCACGAACTGCCTGTACTTCCATCTGCGTCTGCTGAGAAACTGTGACGTTTTAGAAAAGCCCATCTTCTGACAGCCAGGCGTCCAGGACTTCAGCACAGTTTAGAGAAGGACCTCAGTCGCTCCTCCGGAGACCTCGTGCCCTCCTTCCGGGTGACTCCGGGTCCCCGGCTGCGTGCGTGGGGCAGGGCGCAGGGCGCTTCTGAACGCCACTGGACGGCGTGTGCGCGAGAAGTACACGGAACTTCTGCTCAGACACAAGGACGAAACTGTCACTGGACGACCTGTCGGGGGCTGAGAAGGTGCCGCTCTGAGCAGCGTCACGGGGTCAGACGTGACACTCGGTGGGCACAGCCGAGTCGTGGCCCTGAGGGGTCGGCTGCCCTGCCTGGGGACCCTCCAGGCCGGGCCCACCTTGAGGGGTGGCGTCGGACTCAGCTTTAAGTCCTGGAAGGTGTTCTGTTCCGTCCCGCTTTCTGCATTGGCCAGCTGTTAGGGACCGACGTGTACGGCCCCCGGACACACGATGGAGCCCTAACCCCAAGGGGGTGCTGTTGGGAGGGGGCTTCCAGGTGACTGGGGTCAGGTGAGGGCGTGAGGATCGGGCTGCGATGGGAGCAGGGCCCTCGCAAGACCAGGGGAGACGCTTCTCTGCCCGCCACATGAGGACTCGGAGGGAAGGTGCCGTGTCCAAGCCAGGACGGGGTCCTTGCCAGGAGCGGAGCCCGCCGGCACCATCATCCCAGACTCCCAGCCTCCGAGCCGAGGACTCAACATCCGAGGCAAAGACAAACCTTCGTTCACACGGCGGTCCCGGTCTTGCTGGGAGATCGTCCGGAGCAGACGCAGTGGCATTCGGCTCCTGTGGTCCTTCCCAAGGGTGATACATGATCCTCCGGGACAGGCCAAGACGAGGCTCAGATCCGCTCCAGAGGAGGTAGGAGGAATTCACCTCAGTAGTTCCTAAGCACTCAGCCTGGAGACACCTGGTCTCCTTGGGGGACCACACTCGTATGTTATGGGGCTCCCGCTGGACAGGGACACACGCATTGTTGGACACCAGGAGCCAGCCAAGGTCGTGGTACCAGGCAGACCAGAACAGACAACACAGGCCCAGGCCTGCATCCACATTTGCTCACTCCTTGCGGCGTGCCCTTAGGCAATTCACTCGACCTCTCTGAGCCTCGGATTTCTCAGAAAGATTGCAGACAATACGAGGACAAAGGAGACTCATCTAGGAGAACAACGTGAGGGCCTCGTCCACAGCATGTGAGGGTAAGTGGTCGTTCCTGCTCCCCTCCTCCCTTCCACGGGCCTGGCCTTCGCACTGAGTGATTTCATTTATTTCCATCACACCCTTCTGAGGCAGGGTATAGGAGCCCCGCTTTCTTCACACAGAGAAAGTCAGTTGTAGAAAAGTTCACTAACTTGCTTAAAACCAAACTGCTAGCGAACAAGAAGACTTTCACGTCAAACCATGCCCTGCCCCACCACATTTGCCTTGGCCCGGGGCAGTGGGAACCAGACGGCGAGGCCCGGGGCAGCCAGGCCCCCCGCCCTCTGCAGAGCACGTCATCAGGTGTCCCTTCGTGTGGCCACGGCTATGAGACAGCGTGTGGCCGGGGGAGCTGTGGCTCTGGTCGCCCCCCGGGGCCTCCCAGCAGGTGGGCAGAGGCAGTGACGCCTCCCCCGCCCCAACAGGCCAGGCCAGGCCCTGCAGAGAACAAGCCCAGGGCTGCGGCAGGTGCAGAGGGAGGGCAGGACGCAGTGCGGAGTCGCCTGTCTTTGTCAAACGTCTCTAATGAGCTCTGGAAAAGCCCCTGGAGACCATCTCACTGGCCACTCCCTGAGCCTGACACTCCCTCCTCAGCTCTGTCCTTGGCAGAGCACCCTGGGGTCCCAGGGGGAAGAGAGTCGGCCCCCCCTCCGTGCACGGTTGAGCAAAGAGCCCAGGAGACAGAGCAGCTGAGGGTGTGGGCACCTGAGGAGCACAGGTTCCAGGCAGCGTCCCGCCCTCCACGGACTCAGGTTCTCTAACCCCACATCACCTCCCAAAAGCCAGCAGGTGAGGCGGGGAGGTGGGCCCTGAAGGAGGCCAAGCTCACTGTCAGGCAGCTGCTGGCCTGGAACTGCCCTTTGGGGCGACCCCCTGACCGGGAGCCGAGATCCTCTGTTCTGGGGGGCAGCAGGCAGTGTAGGGCGGACAACGGCTCCAGGGCCCCATGGTGCAGGCTGAGGTCCCTGGTGGGGTCCTGGCAAGGCCCCTTCCCTTCCTGTGAGCTGCCATAGCCAGGGCCCCACGTCCTGGCCCAATGCTCATGGATCCCCACCTGGGGGCTGAGGTCTTCTCAGCAACACTCAGGGCTACACGGGTCCTGTGCCCCTCAGGGGGCAGGTGACAGGCAGGGCTACACGGGTCATGGGCACACTCAGGGGGGGCAGGCGACGGGCCCCCACCGTCTGTGTGGGGACCTCCTGCTCGGTTCAGCTCCCGGCCATCCGGACCTGGGCTCAGTTACCTCCCTGGAGTGTGGGTCTCTGCAGATGAGTAGGGGTCATGGCTCTCTGGTCCCATCTGCCCATCTGCCCTGCAGACTATCCCCCCGGGTGTGACACAGGCCACGAGGGCACCCACCTTGTCCCCACTGCTCTGGGTCCCTGGGGACGAGTCAGGCAGGAACTTCGGGGAAGCACCCGGACTTTTCAGCTTCCAGGCTGGTCTCTGGGAGACGTGGCTTCCAGTCAGGGACACTGGGCGGGAAGCCAACGAGGCCGGATTTATGCTCCTGGTCCTAGTCCTGCAACGGCCTCCCACATGCGTTCTGCTAAACTACTAACATTGAGCCATTTCTGAGGGCGCGGTACGGCAGCATGAAGCACATTCATGATGTTGTGCGACCTTCACCACCATCACCTCCAGAACCTTCCGTCATCCCTAACTGAAGCTCCGTCCACACTGGACACCTCCCACCCCTGCACCCGCCCGCCCACCCCGTCCTCCGAGGATCGGACCCTCCAGGCACCGCCCTCGGCCTGTTTGTCCAGGCCACGGCCTGTCAGGACTGCCTTCCTGACGGCCATATGGACCGACCACATTTGTTCGTCCACTGCTCCGGCCACAGATGCTGGCTGCCCAGGCCCCCGGGGGGACTCATGGTGCCCAGAGGCCGCTGGTCCCAAAGCCGCACATTCACTGTGACCAGCCTGCGTGGGCAGAGCCCAGCACGTCCCCCCACCATTATGCTGGTGGCAGATTCACTGCGGACGCGGGAAGGGGTGAGGGGAGGAGGCGTTCACCTGCGTCTCTCATAGGAGTCAAGATCAAACCCAGAGCCCACTGGGGAGCTTTCCTTGAAAAGGAAAACAAAACCAAAATACTAGTTTCACAGCCCCTTCCCCTGTAAAACCTCGCCAGATTCCCTTCAGTGTTCGCTCCTTGCTTATCCTGTTTCTGAATCAGCTGCGAGACCGTGTGCGGCTGGGGAGCCGGGGCTGGGGTCCGGCCGCCCCGGGGTGGGGGGCGGTCTTGCACTGGGGGCTGTGTCTGGCCCTTCCAGGCTCGGTGCCTGCCAATCTGGCCCCCCTGTGTGGCCACTCGGACACCTGCTCCTGCCCCCTGGAATTCACTGGAGAGACACCTCACTCAGCTACTCCCAACGTCCAGGGCAGAGTAAACTCCATGCCAGCACCCAGGACCCTGAGGGAGGGAGGAAAAGAGGGTAGGAGAGATACAGCACAGAAAGACACACGGAGAGACAGACACACACATGGAAAGACAGAGACAGAGA
>NW_024412412.1:268055-284854 GCF_014898765.1 Herpailurus yagouaroundi
AGAGATAGAGAGACAGAGACAGAGAGACAGACACACGGAGAGACAGAGCATGTCCAGATCAGGCTTCCTCTAAAGGGACCCTCCAACACCCAGCAGCTGTAGCTCTTTCTTCATCAGATAACAAATTGGCTCCTTGGGTTTTAATTTGTGGGTGATTAAGAGAAATGCATTTCTTTGCAGTTCTCCTAAAAACCACACGAGACTTGCTATTTTCATACGTGCCATACCGGCTGACTTTATGGGGCCCTCGGGGACAGGCTGCCGGGACACTTCAGGGGGGACGGGTCCAGGCGGTGATTCCCAGTGTGGCTTCCACATGGGCCTTCCCCCGGGTCAGTGCCGCGACTGCTTCTGTGAGCAAACACCCACGATCTGTGGGGAGCCCCCAAATGCCCACGCTCCCTCTTCCCGGGACACCCACCTCTTCTTTAAGGGCCGGGGCGGTGGCTCCCTGCTTCTGGACACTTCCCACAGCTTTACAAAGAGAGGACGCATTTCTGTATCCGGAGGACACACACCGTGATTCCCTCCATGGAGCAGGGACTTGCTGAGAGGCATAGACAGAACTCCATCCTTGCGAGAGACATGGTTCACTGCGTAAACATTGGCGTCTGGCTGCAAGGGGGGTGGTGTTTCTTTAACAAGCTGTTCAATCCTGATGTTATAGTTTTTTGTCCCAGCCCCAATTAACTCGTTAATTCCAACGAGTTATTAACTGCTCAAGTGGAGACTGTTTTTTGTTCAACTTGATGGCGTCTATGGCGTCCTCCCTGGAACACATCCCATTCCTCAGTAAGTCTCTGTTGAAAGGAATAAAAGAAATTCAGTTAAAAAACACCACCAAAATCCTTACAGAAAAATGTGTAACACTTTGAGTTAATTAATAACTTTCACTAGCTAGTGTTTTCAGAGAAAAACATCCGTGAGATAATTTTTCTCAAGCTATGACTGATTTTGGCAAAATTGATTCCTAATTAGCAGCACAACTCGAGTGAAAAGTAAATGCCAAACCAGAAAGAAATTCTGAAAAAAACCGTCTCTTCCTACTTAAGACTAAAAGAAAGTGAGCAATGAAATTGACCAAAGATTCTTAAAGCTCCTCTGTTTAAAACTAGACGATGCTTTATCAACTCAATATGTTTTATATTTCCCATCTTTGTAAGGATAAATTTATGAACATTGTTTTGCTACAGAAAGACCATTAGAATAAGTAGCAAAAAACCAAGCATCCAAAATACTTAAAGATATATAAATTGGTAAGAATAAACCGAAAAACCCAGTAGAAAAATGGGCAAAAGTTGTGAACAGAAAATTCACAGAAGAGGAAACATGGTGGCCAAAGGCCATGGCGGCACTCCATCTCACTGGCGCCTGGAGAGAGGGAAAGGGAGGTGAGTGACATCATCAACACGAAGTTGACAAAAGTTAAGATCTTTGGTTGTTCTCAAGTGGGGTGGCATTGCCCCTCAGGGGACATTCAGCGATGTCTGGAGTCAGTTTTGACTGTCATGAGTGGGAGGTGCAACTGACATCTAGTGGGTGGAGGCCCGCGACGCCCCCAAGAAATTAGCCCACTGAAAATGTTAACAGTGTTGAGATAAGAAATCCTGAGACACACAGGAGGCGATGGAGATCAATGTGGATGTCGGACTTGCTGGTGGGACTGTGAACAGGTGCCGACTGATGCTGTCTCGTAAAGGTGACGATGTGCACACCCTATGACCTTGCAATTGCACTGGGGTTTATACTTTAGAAAAACTCACTCTGGCACCAGGAGACATGGTTAAAAATGCTCATGCAGTGTTGTCTGAGAAATGGAAACTGGCACATCCATCAGTGGGAGAAGGAGGATGCATTCGTGTAACTTTTTATTGCATCCGAGTGAGCAAAGTAGGACGCACATATCGACATGGATGAATCCCACGATCAGAGTGCTAACATGTGCCCAAAAAAAGTACATTTATAGGACATTTTACAACCCTAAGAACAATGTTATCTAAAATTTTATCAAGGGGCACTTGGGTAGCTCAGTCGGTCAATCGTCTGACCTCAGGCTCAGGTCATGATCTCTCAGTTCATGAGTTCAAGCCCCACATCAGGTTCTGTGCTGACAGCTCTGACCCTGGAGCCTGCTTGGGATTTTGTGTCTGTTTCTCTCTCTGCCCCTACCCCACTCACACTCTGTGTGTGTGTGTCTCTCTCTCTCTCTCAAAAATAAACATTAAAGAAAATAAAAATAAAAAATAAAATTTTATCAAAATCCCAATAATACTTTTTTGCAGAAATAGAACAATGCATCCTAAAATCCATACGGGAAATCAAGGAACCCAAGTGGCCAAACAATCCTGAAAATAAAAGAGCTCGTGGAATGAGAGCCCCTGATTTCAAAACCTACCACAAAACTACAGTGACTGAAACAGTGTGAAACTGACCTCTAAGTCAATGGAATGGAAGAGAGAGCCCAGAAATAAACCCTCACATATACAGTCAACTGACTTTTGACACGGGTGTTGGGGACATTCAAAGGGGAAAGGACAGTCTTGTCAACAAATGGCGTGGGGAATGCTGGATGTCCACATGCAAAAGAATGAGGTTAGCCCCTCACCTGACACCATAGACAAAAATTAACTCCAAACAGATCTACGACCTAACTGTAAGAGCCAAAACTATAAAACTCTTAGAAGGGAACATAGGGCAAAAACTTCATGACACCAGATTTGACATTTATTCTTGGATAGGGCACCAAAGTTACCGGGAACAACAAAAAACAGACACACTGACTTCATGCACATTGAACAATTTTGTGTATCAAAAGACACTATCAACAGAATAAGAAGGCAACCCATAGAATGGGAGAAAATATTTGCAAATGTGTATCTTATAAGGGATTAATACTCAGAATCTATAGGGAACTCCTTAAACTCAACAAAAAAAACAACCAACCTGATCAGAAATGGGCAAAGAACTTGAATAGACATCTCTGCAAAGAAGACACACAAACAGCCAATTAACACATGAAAGATGCTCGCCTAACACCCACTGGGATGGCCACTCCTCACAGCGAGGACACAGGGAGAAGACCGTCTACCAAGCAGGAGGAGGCCTCGCACCACCTCGCAACCTTGGACCCGCCAGCGCCTCCATCTTGCACGTCCGGCCTCCAGAACCGTGAGAAGCCCAGGTCTATGGTGTCCTGTGGGGGCTGCCCAGGGGGAGTGAGACAGCTCGTCTTCTACTCTCTGTGATATTAATTATGTACACGCCACGTGTACCAAGTGGAGGCGTGCTGGGCTTCTGAAGCACATTTGTTTTTGACTCACCGACAGTGCCCAGCAAGGTGCCAGGCAGGCCACAGGTGCTCACTGTGTGCAGGAGGGAGGACGCAGGGCTTGAGGAGGAACCTGCGCTCCCAGCAGTGAAATCAGCATGGGGACGGACACGGGGCTGGACACAGCGAGCTCCTAGCTGGCCGCCGGCAGGCCACAAGTTGCAATGAGCAGTTCTCCCCCGCGAGGAAAGAGAGGAAAGAGCCCGTGCCTTTAGAGCCCTCCGCATGCGCCGTCCCACTAACCAGCCGCAGAGGGGGGGAAGCAATGGAGGACAAAGGCTCTTTCTCTCAGGTTTCAGCAGCTCCGTGGCCTGCACCCAGGAGGAAGCGGGTGACAGAATGGGTCCCACCAGGGCCCTCAGGACCGCATGTGGTTTTGGGGTTCCTGTGGGGCTTTGTCCCACAGCCACCTGCTTCTCACTGCTTCCAAGTGCATTTGGGGGTTGGGCTCAGCACGGCCTAAGGCTTCAGAAACTCCCAGAAGTTGACATGTGGATTGCCAGAGCAACCTGTCTAAAAAGGAGCATTTCTACAAGAGTGGGTGTCTGTGCGTCTGTCTCAGGCTCTCTCCCCTGCAAGCATTTGAGGTGACATCCCACTCTGACAGTCCCAAACGAGCAGGAAAAAATTCACATCTCGGCTCAAGATGCAAGGAGGAAACTCAGTTCTGGGGACACCTGCTCTGTTCAGGGTCGCGGGGCTCATACGAAATCGGGAGCCAGACGGCAGTGGGAGGGAAGAAGGCAGCAGGGGTCGGAGATGCAGGGCGGGCTCCCACGGAGCTGCCCCAGTTTGGGAAGCACGCCCCGCCCCTCCGCTGCTTCAGGTTTCCCTGCTGCAGCACAGACATGTGACTGCCTGAACGGTGTGCCGGCCTGGGACCCGGGCCCTGAGCCGCCCTGGCTCGCCGGTCAGAGTTGGCGCCGAGCAGAGGGAGGGAGGCAGGCAGAGTGCCCACCATCACACCGAGATGTTCTTCCCCACTCTCCCGTCTTCGGGTTTCACGGTGTGTGGGCGAGGTCTTCCTCAACGCACTCACCTTCAAGGAGAGGAGGTGACAGCTGGAGAGGGGACGGCGTGCGCACGGGCAGGCCCGCGGCTGGAGAGGGGGCGGCGTGCGCACCCGCACGACCACAGCTGGAGAGGGGGCGGGGTGCGCACGGGCAGGACCACTGCTGGAGAGGGGGCGACGTGCGCACCGGCATGACCAAAGCTGGAGAGTGGGGCGGCGTGCGCCCTGGCACCCGGGAGGCTGGAGAGGGGGCGGCATGCGCACCGGCAGGACCACGGCTGGAGAGGGGGCGGCATGCGCACGGGCACCCGGGAGGCTGGAGAGGGGCCGGCGTGCGCACAGGCACCCGGGCGGCTGGAGAGGAACCCGGGAATCCAGGCTCCGGCAACTGAGTCAGTAGCAACGGAGAACTTAATGGTAATCGTAGGGGGCATCACCGATCCTAACAAGCTTGATGCAAGTCACATGCACACCTGTAAGCGCACGCTCGCTCCCCGAGAGGCCTCGTTACCGCCTCAGCTTATTGTGATCCGGCTCAGCGTCTGGATGTGAGGGTCTGGTCAGTTGCAGCTTCGTCCTTCCAGAGGGGACGCCACTTATCCGTCTGGCGGGTGGCTCTCGCACAATATGGGGCCAGTGGAGTGAAGCAGGGAACTCCCGGATCCTTGCAGGTGAAACAGCAAGGAGCCGCTGCCTGAGGGCGGGGTTCTCGGAGCTGCGCGAGTCTGCGGGTCCCGACGCGCACGCGCGGCCTGGCCCGCAAACCTCTGCCCGGGCAAGGGCCCTGCATGCCGAGCCAAGTGTAGTTGAGAGCCGAGCAGGCTTAACGTTTGTGAATTGTGAGCAGGTCTCTGTTCTTCCTAGATTTCTATAAAACGGCGAGACTGCATAGGATTTTCCTGGCATGACGTCATAGCAGGCAAATGGTCCTCAGTGCCTTCCTGATACCCGTACTTCCCCTCTTTAAAAAAAAATTTTTTTTCTTAACGTTTATTTATTATTGAGAGACAGAGACAGACAGAGCACGAGCAGGGAAGGGGCAGAGAGAGGGAGACACCGAATCCAAAGCAGGCTCCATGCTCTGAGCGGTCAGCACACAGCCTGCCGAGGGGCTCGAACTCATGAGCTGTGAGATCAAGACCTGAACTGAAGTCAGCCGCCCAATGGACTGAGCTGCCAAGCACCTCTGCTGCCTCTCTTTCTTGAAACAACACCCCCTTTTGTTAGAAATGGGAGCAGCACTGCGCCCAGACCTAACTAGTAGATAGTAACCGGTCTAAGAAAGTCACAGTGACCTGTTCTCAATGTTCCCAGCTTCCCTTGCAGCTGCAGGGGGAAGAAAAGCTTTTCCTCTACGGTCTTAGTAACGTACCTGGGGCCTGCAAATTAAACCGACAAAAGACAGATTAACAGCAGAAGAGGCATACAATTTTTGTTAATGTTAATATTTGTATATGCCTGGGGGCTCCACAGCAAAGAAGGGAAAACCCCAAAGAATCAGTTAAGACTCAGGGACTTAAGTACCATCTTAACAAAGGCCAATACATTGTGGAGAAGTGACCAGACAGCGGAAAGGAGGCTTGGACTTCTCGGGCTGATAAATTATGGGAAGATGGCTAACAAAAACATGCGGGAAACTAATGGTCGTCAAGGCGAGTTTAGGAGAGTTTCTTTATGTGACCCGTCTTGGTACCACCTCCAGTGATTAGGGCTGTTTTCCTCTTTCTGGTATCGAAGAGGGGGACGCTTGGACAAAGGAAATGTGTGCTCTGCTCTTAGGGAGACGGAGAGGACAGAGAGCTCTTCCTGCGTCTGCTTTTTTGCCATTGTCTTTAGCTTCTAATAATTCCTATATCAAAGTGACATATTGTAGTATGGCACATTCTGATCCCTTTTGCATCTAAGGGTGGCCATGTGACCCAGGTATGGCCAGTGGGACTGTTACAGAAACTGGTCTGGATCACCCGGCAGAAGAACCAAGCGGCACTCGGAGATCTTGGAAGGAAGGAGGCTTATTTACACGGGTGGGCCCAGAGGAGATCATTCTCCAGAGATCTGAGCCCAGGGTGTCTACAGAGGGGACAATTTATAGTCTGTTACTTCCGCATTTCTCATTAGGAGTAATTTAGCGCCTGAGGCAAGCAGGGTGGGAACAGGAGCAGGGTGGGAGCAGAAGGGGAGCCTTTAGGTAGGGACTGCAACTCCCTTATCAGGTCCTGTCTCGCTGTCATATAACAGATTTTCCCCTAACAGAACCAAAAGACCAGTTGGATGTAGGTGTTCCTGATAAAAGAGGGTGGGTGTGCCTGGATCAACCGTTCTTCCTCATTTTTCTTGTCTGGGATGCAGATGTGATGGCAGGAAGTACAGCAACCACCCTGTGACCATGAAGCATTAAGCAAGAGCCAACATACTAAAGATAGAGGAAGAGAAATCCGTGAAGGCTTTGGGTCCCCCAGTGCCATTGCTGAGGAGCTAAACCAGCATAAGCAGTCACCTACTCATCAACTTCTTGGTGAGACCAAAACAGTCCCGTGTGGTTGGGGCTTCTATGACTTTGCTATCAGACACATTTCTGCGTGATTTTCTGGCTGCCCTATGCAGTTGCTTTCCTGTCACTTGAATATTTAGTCCTCCCACCCCACGATGTCCCTCTTCCAGCTGCCAGCCTTAGCACTGCCCAGCCCTGCTGAACAGACGCGACTTCCCAGCAGTTCTGCCCTGACACCAGGGGGCTTCTTGCTCTCCCGAAGACTGATCCCTCTCCAGAGGCTGCCCCGTGAGTGACTCTTACTCTTCCCCACCTACTCCATGTGCCTTCGCCACGTGTCCTTCTCAAGGGAGCTGTGCATGCACCACGGTGTGTGCTGTAAGTTCTGACTCTTGTCTGCCCTCCCCCGTCAGCCTGGAGGTGGCGCAGGTCAGGCTCGCCTCTGTCTCCAGGGCCTGCCACCAGGTAGGGGCCTTATATGTGTTTATTAAATAAACAAACAAATGGACAATGCCCTAGCTGGCCTCTGGAACAGACACGTGACTGAGTGTTCTGGGACCAGCTCCCGGGGATGCTGTGCCTCCAGCAGTAGATTCTGCCTCCTTCGCTCCAGGAAATACCCATCAGCGTCCCTCAGGTCGCTCCCAAAGGCACCAGGCTGTTCCACCTCCTCATGCGATCTGCTGCTGGACCAGGGTGTCACCAGCAGCCCCGGACTGCCGATCCCAGCAGTGGCCCTGACACTGTCACTTGGGTAACAGTCCTTCCCCTCTGACGGTCTCTCTTTCATCTGTGAGTCCCGTGGGTAGAATCTAACTCACCCCCTTGCAGAATAAACCAGAGAGACAGAGCATGAGCAGGGGAGGGGAAGAGAGGGAGAGAGAGAGAGAGAGAGAGAGAGAGAGAGGGAGGGAGAGAGAGAGAGAGTCCCAAGCAGGCTCTGAGCTGTCAGCACAGAGCCCAGTGTGGTGGGGCTCGAGCCCATCAACCGTGAAATCATGACCTGAGCCCAAATCAAGAGTTGGATGCTTGAGAAGAAATTCTCCACCTGTGGACGACTCAGAGGCAGGACGGTTGCAGGCTTGTAGGCTGGATGCGCTCTAAATGCGCGTGTCTGACCACCAGACCATAATCTAAGAACACACAGGACAGAAATCCCTCACGTTTGCCTTCTTGCTGCTTACTGCTTATTTCCTTAGCAGTCAATTTCATTACGTAGACATGACCGGTCCTTTTTAGATTAAGCCCTGGTTTACCGCCAAGCACCGCTGTGTTGACAGAGGGGCCCGCTCTCTCTCTCTCTCTCTCTCTCTCTCTCTCTCAAGCACTTAGGGGTCTCTCAGGCCCTCTCAGCAAGCCCACCTGCAGCTTTGGCTTAAGCAGGGGCTCCCTGGGAACAGACCCCGTGCATTCCTGTGGACCCGCGGGGACCTTCTCCCACGCCAGCCACTGTGCAGGTACTGAGTTTTACGATTACGGGAGTGGGTGCTCGATCTCAGCGGGGACCCAGCGCCAGGCTGACTCCTGTGGCCCAGTGGGCTTCCATGAACCCAGGCCTCCCCCCCACCACGATGCCACTGGTTCCTTTGGCCCACGGGGGCTCCTGTGGCACCAGGCACCCGTGGACTCCAGCAAACACAGGCTCCCGGCACTGGCTGGGTCCCGCAGCCACAGGCTCCTTCTGGGCTCCCCCGAACCTAGGCCCGCTGGGTCCGTCCGGCAACAGGCCAACTATCATGAACTCAGGCTTTGAACTCCCCAGACCTCGGCCCCTGGCCCACCCCACCGCCACACCGGCCTCCCAGACCCAATCTACAGGCTGGCCCCTGAGGATCGGTCCTCCCCAACCTCTTCCAAACAACGGAAGAGAAGGGAACGCTTCCAAACTCAGTGTACGAGGCCAGCATTTCTCAGACACGAAAGCCACATAAGGACACTGTACGAAAGCTACGGGCCGGCGTTCCTGACGAACACAGATGCAAAAACCCTCAATACAATACTAGCAGACTGACTCAGCAGCACGTTAAAAGGATCATACACCATGGGCAAGAGGGATCCGTCTCTGGGATGCAAGAATGGCTCCACACCCACAAATCAGTACACGGGATCGATGCCCCACAGGAATACGACGAGAGGTAAGAGTCATGTGATCATCTCAATAGGTGCAGAAAGAGCATGTGACAAAATCCAACATCTTTTCCTGATAAAGACACAATAAATTGAGTATACAAGAAAACCACCTCAGCATAATAAAGGCCCGCGCCAACATCACGCTCAGTGAGAGGTGGAAATCTGCTCCTTTCAGGTCAGGAACGAGACGGGGGCCTCACCACCACTATTCACCACGGTACCGGACGTCCTGGCCACAGCTGTCGGGCAAGGAAAGGAATTAACGGCATGCAAATCACAGAGGAAGAGATTTAAAACATTATCCCTATCTGCAGATGAGCTTATATTTGGAATAAAGTTTACACACAAAAGACTGTTGAAATAAATCAATTTAGTAAAGTGGCAGGATACAAAATCAACATGCAGATATCAATTGCATTTCTGTATACTAAGAACAAAGTATCTGAGAAAGAAATATAAACAACCTCAGGGGCATCTGGGAGGCTCAGTCGGCTAAATGTCTGACTCTAGACCTCAGTTTGGGTCTGTCTCAAGTCACGCATCGGGTTCTGCACGGGGCATGAATCCTGCTTTAAAAAAATTGGGGAAAAAAAACCAATCTTATTTACAATAGTATCAAAAGTAACAAATGCTTCGGAAGAAATTTAGCCAAGGCGGTAGCAGATCGGCAAGACACTGATGAAAGAAACTGAAGCAGACACAAGTCGGTGGAAAGATCTCCCGTGCTAGTCAATGGGAAGAGTTAACGTCGTTATTGTGTCCACACTTCCCAGAGTCATCCCTAGATGCAATGCGATCCTTCTCAACACTCCAGTGGCATTTTTTTTTAATTTTTTTTTCAACGTTTATTTATTTTGGGGACAGAGAGAGAGACAGAGTATGAATGGGGGAGGGGCAGAGAGAGAGGGAGACACAGAATCGGAAACAGGCTCCAGGCTCTGAGCCATCAGCCCAGAGCCCGACGCGGGGCTCGAACTCACGGACCGGGAGATCGTGACCTGGCTGAAGTCGGACGCTCAACCGACTGCGCCACCCAGGCGCCCCTCCAGTGGCATTTTTCATCGAGGTGGAAACGATCCTGAGGTTCATGCAGAATCAGTCTTGGGAAAGAACAAAGTGCAGGCATCACGCTTTACGGCAAAGGTGGGGTTATATGAACCGCGTGGTACTGGCACAAAAGAGACACCTCGCTCAGTGGGCAGAACGGGGAGCCCAGGAGTAACCCCGCACACGTATGGTCACTTAATTTACAACGAAGGAGTCAGAAGTGAACAGTGGGGGGATGACCGTCTCTTCAATAAAGGGTGCGGGGAAAACTGGGTAGTCACTAGCAGAAATCTGAAACGGATTCCCTATCTTACACCATTCACAAAAAATTAATTTGACTTGAACTAAATGTAAGATGTTAAACTATAAAACCACCAGAAGAAAATAGGGAAAAGCCTCCTTGACACGGGTCCTGGCAGTTACTTTTTGGAGAGGACAGCAAACGCACACAACAGAGAAAAACAAACAAGTGAGACCGCGTGGAATTAAAATTCCTCCGCACAGCAGAGGAGACCGTCAACAGAACTTGCACAGAGGATCTGGTAAAGAGGTAACTTCGAAAATGTATAAGGAGTTACTACAACGCAGTAGCAAAAAGAAAAAAGAAAGAAAATGTATCAGGAGTTACTACAACGCAGTAGCAAAAAAAAAATCCTAACATATTGCATAAAAAAAGGAAATAATGCAATATCAAAAAAAAAAAAAAAAAAGAAAGAAAATGTATAAGGAGTTACTACAACGCAGTAGCGAAAAGAAAAAAGAAAGAAAATGTATAAGGAGTTACTACAACGCAGTAGCAAAAAAAAAGTCCTATCGTTTTGCGTAAAAAAAGGAAATCTTGCCATTTGTAGCAACGTGGATGGAGCCTGAGGGAGGGATAAGCCAGAGACAAGAGCTGGGGGTCCTCACTGACGTGTGGAATCTAAAAGAGCTGAACTCACAGAGGAGCGTTTGCGGGGTTGGCCAGGGCCGGGGTGAGGGGACGGGAAAACATTGGTCAAGCGGCACAACCTGTCAGCTTCGGTATGAATGAGTCCCGGGGACCTAGCGTGCGGCACGGCGGCTACAGGGAACAGGACTGTGCTGCACGTGCACCGGGAAGGTGGGGAGGGAGTGACCTTATGTGTTCTCACCACACACAGAAATAGCAATTCTGTGACGTGATGGACATGTTAGCTTACCCGGTAGTGGTCATTTCACAATATGTTTGTGTATCAATAGGTTTGTGTATCACATCATCAAGTATGTTGTATCTCAGCAAAGCTGAAAAGAAAAACTTCCGCCCCCCACCCCCCAAACAAGAACAAAAAGAGTTACAGTATTTCATGGGCGAGTGGAATTGCAATCTTCCAACAGGTGCCGGAAGCACCAGCTAGGTCCGGCCAGGTGGGTGTGTAATAGGTCAATTTATAAGATACCAGAAAGCTTATTGTATGTAAGTTCGGCTTAAACTCACCTTTCATGAATAATTGAGATAGAAGCTTACGTAGTTCCCTATTAGGGTTATCAGAAACTACTAACCGCCCTATCTCGCTTCTGTAACTTGGCCTGCTTGCTAAATAGATAACTTAGGTGGCAAAACGCTCCCCCACCCCTTCCACCAAGATCTGGCCTAGGCAAGACCAACACGTAAAAAGTCACCAACTCGCTGCCCCACGGTATCTTACCAGTCTAACTACGACTGGTCATTTTAAACCCTCTTAGGACAAAGAACTTTAAGTTGATAGGTTCCCGCCAACACTAACGTCTGTGTGTCACAATATGGCTACCATGAAATGCTGTAAATTGCAATTGGTTAACCAAATAATGACCTATTCTGACTTGCTAAAATCCATAGAAGCTCACTGCTGCCTTTGTTCGGGGCCGTTCTCTGCACTCTTCTCCTTAAGATCAGGAGATCAGGTTTGGCCCGGCCGTGAATAAAATCCTGCCTCGCTTCTATTCGGCGTCTGGTGGGTTTTTTCGACAGCACCCTGTTTCAGGGGGAAGACCGAGATGGCAGCAGGGCGGGAGGGCCCTGGCCTCTGGGGCCCAAGGTGACGGAACAGCAGAGAACGGATGGCTTCTCCCAGCTGCCCATCAGCCCACGGAAGGGGCCGGGAGGCCAAGTCCTCACCCTCTGGGGCGACGGCTAACAGCACCGTGGCCTGGGACTGTAAACCACAGCATCGCTTCTCGCCATTCGGGGGCCGGACGTCCGAGATCAGGCGCCCGCGTGGCCAGGTGATCGCTCGGTTCACGGCTTCGTGAGATCGAGCCCTGGGTCGGGCTCTGTGCTGACAACTTCTGTGTCTCCCTCTCTCTCTGCTCTCCCCACCCCCACCCCCGCCCAAATAAATACACATTAAAAGAAAAAACTTCCCTTAAAGAGCCCGCAGGGTGGGTGCTCGTGAAATGGCAGCAGTGCCCTGTTTTTGTAACACAATTATGAAATCCTAGTATTCTGGGGAACTTTTCACTTTCTAGTTCCTGTCTGGAGCCGCTGAGGGGTGACCGCCGAGGGCTGCACCCAGGCCCAGGCCAGCACGCCTCTGTGGCCACGACGACTCTCTTCCAGCTCACCTCCCGAGAAGCAATGTACGCGAACACCCTGGGCGTGAGCGGGGCTCCCCCCCCCCCCCGTTTGTAGAATCATCTCGCTTGTGATTCTGAAAAACTACCAGGTCCAGGGCACGTGTCACTGGCCCTGTCCTCCTGAGTGTGACAGGGCACGCCCACCTCAGCCCCAAGGAGGTGCTGCTTACATGGGTCAGTGAGTTTTGAGGGAGACGTCAAATTCCACAAAACACTTGCTTTTTCCGCCTCGCTGGAGAGCCCCTCTGGCCCCTTATGTGTGGACCTGGCCGGCCGGCGTTCCCTCTCTCCCCCTGGGCGAGTGGGGGCAGGGGCCCGAAGTCAGTCCAGTCAGTACTTGTACAGGTAAACACACGGACCTGTGGAAACTGATGGGGCGGTTTGCGTCAGAACCTGCCCAAGTTTATGTTTCAAATTTCCTTAAACGAGTTCTTGTGTAGGAAACGTCTTCAGGACGGTATAAACCTGTACTTCATAATGCCGAAAGGGTTAAATAACCCTTGAAAAAATCCTTTACAACAATCATCCTGTGTAGCAAGTCCCTGAGTGTCTACACTGAATGGTATGGGCAGGGCATCCTTTGCAAAATTAAAAATTAAAAAAGAAAAATCCCCAAGACCCCCTAAAACCCTGGGGGAGGAAGCTGATGTAAGGCAAAGTTACACTACATACAATTGCGACTCTGGATGGCTCTAATTAGCCTGGTAAAGGTTAATAGCTTGTACCCCAAGGCGTCTTCCGAAAGGTCCCTCTCGCTCCACATCTGCAAGACCTTTTTTCAAAGATCATTCACATGATAGTGTAATAATATTTTCAGATTAATTGTGCAGAGAGAAGGGCCTTGTGTGTGAGCCCGTAATTCTGTGAGGAGGGATATACCTTTTGAAGCAGAGAAAGCTCACGCAGACGATTTCACTCGAGCCTGCGTACGAGGAAGGGGTGTGTGTGTGTGTGTGTGTGTGTGTGTGTGTGTGTGTGTTTTCAAAAATCACCACTTAGGCATCTGCCACGTTACTTGAGTATTTTCCGCACAGCCTGTCTTGGGAGGGGAACATCACACCGGCAGGTAAGATTCTGGAGCTCGGCACGTGCAGCCAAACACGTACGCTGTGACCCGGTCCACATGCGTGTGCCCTTCCCTTAATTCACCTTGGTGGAGGGCGTGCTAATAAGAATTCCCTAAAACGATCAAGGTCTGCAAGTGACTGTTTTAGCTACAGACACCACAGCTGCCTGTGTCCGAGTCATTAGTTCCCTGACTGCGCTGTAATTAGGTCTGAGATCACTCACCCACTGATGTCTGAGTCCCACTCACAGGCGGTCAGCTCGAGCGAGTTCACGTGTCCCCGTCCGCGGGGTCGGGTGTCAGGTGGTGGAGCGAAGCGGCTGTTGCTCTCTGGGGCCGCGTGCAGCAGCCCCACCCAGTTAACAGGAACAGTTCCCGCCGTGGAGCCAGACCAGAGGTGGTTCTCCCGCGTGGTTAGAGGTGAGGAAGCCCCCAGACACAAGAATCGGGCAATTCTGCTGAGTCACCCTTGTGAGTGGAAAAAAACCCACGTCAGCTGGTTAAACAGCCCCTGTGGGCCTCTTCCACACCTGCACAGGGGGGCGCCCTGTCCACGCCTGCACCTGTTGTGCTGCTGGGCGCCTGCCTCCACCGCTGCTGAAAATTCTGGGTGACGGTCCGTGGTTCCCATGGTTCCCATCTGTTCCCTTACAGGAGAAGCAGTGGTGTGAGGAGCAGCACCAAACAGGGAACCAGGAGACGGGCTTCCCCCTGCCCTCTGGGCACAGGCTGCCTGAGAACTGAGTGTGGCGTCTGCAGGGGGAGAGGGAGGCCCCAGAAACCCCTGCGTCCCTGATGAGAGGGCCTGGGGCAAGCTGAGGGCAAAACACAAGCTAACACCCCCCACCCCCACCCCCCAGGTGGGATACGTGTGACATTCCTCAGGCACTCAAGGCTGCCCGAGGACAAAGAAAAGGGAAAAACACATGGCTACCTGATAGAGATCACAATCCTGTAAGACCAGTCTCCATCGGTTTATAAATATCTTAGTAAATTACAAGAAAAGGCACTATTATCAATAGCCTCATCTCCAGAAGCCTACAGACTCAGCTTCCTGGAGCCCCAACATCACCTTCCATAGTGATGTGGGAACAAAGCAAGAAGGAAATGGCAGGTGAAATTAAATGCCCTCATAACCTGCAGCCCATCGACCAGACTTGTGGCAAATACAGAGCAGAACATCTCTCCAGGACGCCCTAGCGTCCTGATGTCAATGCCTCCTGGATGGAAAACAACCCGAACTCCTCAACAGCCTCTGGCATCTCTGAGTCCTGCTTAGCGGGATCACAGTCCCTCTGGGGGCTGTGACTTGACCCTTTTGACTTGACCCCCCAGCTCCAAAGTATAAAACCTGACAGTGTTCACAACCCCAGCTCCGCTCTTCCTGCCCATGGGTCCTGTCCCCTGCTTTAATAAAATCACCTTTTTGCACCAAAGACGTCTTCAACAATTCTTTCTTGGCCATCGGCTCTGGACCCCGTGAACTCCCATCACCCTAAAACTTCACCAGTCCCCAACCTCTGAAAGGGCGGGCCTACGCCAGCCAACTCCATCTTGTTCTGTGTCCTTCACCTTGACCACACCTCCTCCCCTTGAGTAACCCCCCCCTCACCTGCCTAACAGGACTCGACCCTTCGGCCCCAATAAAACCTTTGTCCTTTTGAAACTCGCTCTCTTTCCCTGGTTATCTCACCGCTGGGTCGGTGCAGGTAGGGGATTGAGCTCGAGCTAGCTCGAATAAAGGCTCTTTGCTTTTGCATCGGACTCTGCTCCCCAGTGGTCTTTGGGGATCACGAATTCTGGGCAAAACACCTCATCCACCTTTTTACATAAAGTCAGACAGCCCACCTGCTCTGCTTCTCCCATGACTTCGGCTCAAAGTAGGCAATGTGCTCGAGCGCGTGTTTGTGTGGGGCCTCTGCACCCCTTCAATAGAACAGAACTGCAGGGGTGCCTCGCCGTCCGCCATCCGTTCCCAGCACCTGCAGGATGGGGCAAATCATCTGGAGCATCTGGGGGACGAGGAGGGGGAGACAGGAGGGTCATGACAACCGGGGAGGCTCCGGATGCCTATGGGCACGACCCCAGGGCCACTGGCTTCCTCTCAGCCGCTGCAGCCACCGTCCAGCCCCCCTTCCCTTGGGAGCCCCAACCCAAGTCAGCACTGGGACCCAGAACTCAGCGACAGGGAGCTCTCAGAGGACACATTGTTTCATTTCATCCTGCAGCCCTGGAGGGGGTCAACAGAGTTCCTCTCCAACCAGCCCACCCAGGCTGAGCACGAGGGAGGCACTGCCGGCCCAAGACGCAGCCGGGGCAGAAGGTCACAGGCGGGGGGCCAGAGGCTGGGACACACGTGCTCCTGACCTCTTCTGTGGAGGGCCAGGCCGGGAGCTCCTGTCTGGGGCTCCATCTTGCACACGTCTGGGGGTTGGGCTGCAGCAGGCTGGCCTGGTGGTGAGAAACACAGCTTTTCAGGAGCTCCAGCCAACTCCCCAGCACCGGTTCCAAGGGGCTGATGAAGGGGGGCCAGGGCTGACCCTTCTCATTTCCAGCCTTCCTCCCAAGTTTGCCCACACACCATACGGTTACCTGCAGGCACCCCCGTTCCGGCCTTCTGGGGACCTTCTGGAAGGGAATTCCAAAAAGGTGCATCTGGTCCGAGGTTGTACTCTGGATAACCTCTGCAGATCCTGAACCGTCAAAGCTGTTCGGTTCAGGGATGTTTGTGTGCTGTACAATAGCCGGAGAGAATTCAGCGTCTGGGCCACGTTCCTGAAGAGCAGAGTCCGAGCTGTGAGAGAGGGGAGGCCCGCACGGGCGCTGGGGGGGGGGGGGGTGGGGGAGCAGGGCCAGGGGCCTGAGGAGCCTGCGGACACCTGTGAGCTCCAGGAAGTCACCGCTCTCTTCACCCCCGGTGCCCAGACCCAGGTCAGGCGGTCGAGGGCTCCTCAGCAGAGGGCAGGGGCTCCTGGCACGATGTGGGGGGCATAGGCTTCCTCCAGTGCACGCACACACCCTGGGCTTGGCGGCCTTGCCAACACGTGAGGTCCTGCTCTTTGCTGGTGTGGAAACAGCCGGGACACACCGCAGGAGGACCGGCAGGGGCTGCTGACTCAGAGCCTGCTGTCCCAGGGCCGTCAGCCGGCTC
>NW_024412412.1:289854-290611 GCF_014898765.1 Herpailurus yagouaroundi
GGGGCTGCTGACTCAGAGCCTGCTGTCCCAGGGCCGTCAGCCGGCTCACCTGCCTCTGGCAGAAGGTCACGGGCAGGCACAGGAGCGGGGCCTCCGCCGGGGGAGGGGGAGGAAGGTCCGTGTCCTGACGGAGGCTGTGGGCGCCGTGAAGTCGGGCCTGGGCAGGCCTGGAGCGTCGTCCTCAGAACTGGTTTGGGGAACGTGTTTGGCTTTCTGTGGTTGGTCCTAAGAGGGAAGTGGGGACAAAATCGGGGAAGCTGTCAGTTATTGATCAAGTTCTGGCTGTGGGGACAGCTGTCCCAGCATGATTGTTGGGCTTCCTGGATGGGATGCTAGAGACAGAGGTCTGACTTCCTAGAGACACGTCTGGCTTCAGCAGGCTGGGCCCGCAGGGCTGGTGACCTCCGAGGACAGGGCTGGGCCCCCAGGGCTGGTGACCTCTGAGGATGGGCTGGGCCCCCAGGGCTGGTGACCTCAGAGGACAGGCCTAGGCCCCCAGGGCTGGTGACCTCTGAGGATAGGGCTGGGCCCCCAGGGCTGGTGACCTCTGAGAATGGGCTGGGCCCCCAGGGCTGGTGACCTCTGAGGGCCAGCTAGGACCCCAGGGCTGGTGACCTGTGAGGGCCAGCTAGGACCCCAGGGCTGGTCACCTTGGAGGATGGGCTGGACCCCCAGGGCTGGTGACCTCTGAGGACAGGGCTGGGCCCCCAGGCTGGTGACCTCTGAGAATGGGCTGGGCCCCCAGGGCTGGTGACCT
>NW_024412412.1:290711-328067 GCF_014898765.1 Herpailurus yagouaroundi
CTGGTGACCTCTGAGGACAGGGCTGGGCCCCCAGGGCTGGTGACCTCAGAGGACAGGGCTGGGCCCCCAGGGCTGATGACCTACGAGGACAGGGCTGGGCCCCCAGGGCTGGTGACCTACAAGGACAGGGCTGGGCCCACAGGGCTGGTGACCTACGAGGACAGGGCTGGGCCCCCAGGGCTGGTGACCTCTGAGGACCAGCTGGGACCCCAGAGCTGGTCACCTTGGAGGATGGGTGGACCCCCAGGGCTGGTGACGTCTGAGGATAGGGCTGGGCCCCCAGGGCTGGTGACCTCTGAGGATGGGCTGGGCCCCCAGGGCTGGTGACCTCAGAGGGCAGGCCTGGGCCCCCAGGGCTGGTGACCTCTGAGGACAGGGCTGGGCCCCCAGGGCTCGTGACCTCTGAGAATGGGCTGGGCCCCAGGGCTGGTGACCTCTGAGGACAGGGCTGGGCCCCCAGGGCTGGTGACCTCTGAGGACAGGGCTGGGCCCCCAGGGCTGGTGATCTACGAGGACAGGGCTGGGCCCCCAGGGCTGGTGACCTACGAGGATAGGGCGAATTTTGGCACGGCTTGCTTTCCCCCGAAAACGATCGGCCACCTTCATGTTACATTTCCTGGACTCAGCCCCGTGTCCCCTTCCCAGTATTCTGCACAGGACCCACACCCGTGCCGGGAGCCTTGACACCACGCGTGGCACTGGCTTCCTCTGAGACAGAGCAGTGGCCCGTGTTACCGCGAGGCCCCACCTGCCCCCTTCCCGCCGGCTGGCTCAACCACCACCCCTCTTGTGCCAGAGGCCCGACTAGGTGCAAAGACTGGGGGCAAACAGCAGACAGATGGCCCCCGCTTGCCCGTGGAGAGGTAGGCGCTGACCTCAGGAGAAGTCCGTGTCAGCACCTCCTTCGCGGGACCCGTGTGCTCCCTGAGCTGCGACTCTTCCCGCAGCAGACTGCTCCCTGCCGGTGCCTGCACCAAAGGCCTCCCGGGATCTCGGGGCATTTTCTCGTCCCTGATTCCCTGCGTCGTCCGCTGCGTGACCTCGGTGGCACATGGGCGCTCGGGCATGTGGACGCAGGAAGCAGTGGAAAATCCGAATATTTCAAACACTGGCTCGTGGTGTCTCTTACTGTAGCTCTGCCTCCAATTATGACTCAAGTCAAGCTTGGTTTACCCTGGGGAAGTGTCGCCTTGTGCTGCTTTGAATTGTACGTGACCTGTGGACTGCGCCTCTGGACGCCAGACTGCATGCCGGTGACTGGGCACAGGGCCGTCCTCGTTTTCAAGTGTCCCCACTGCCTCCTACACGAGGTGACTCCCATACAGAGTCTAATGCAGAGATGTTCATCATTTAATTAAAGCAGGAGTTAGTCTAGCTCTTTCTCAAATGTTTGGTAGTAGCTAGTCCAGAGTGACATCCATGCTCACTTTCGTAACTCATTTACCTTTTTTTTTTTTTAATTTTTTTTTTCTTTTCAACGTTTTTATTTATTTTTGGGACAGAGAGAGACAGAGCATGAACGGGGGAGGGGCAGAGAGAGAGGGAGACACAGAATCGGAAACAGGCTCCAGGCTCCGAGCCATCAGCCCAGAGCCCGATGCGGGACTCGAACCCACGGACCGCGAGATCGTGACCTGGCTGAAGTCGGACGCTTAACCGACTGCGCCACCCAGGCGCCCCATCATTTACCTTTTAACAGATGCTTAATTAAGACTTTCACGAACCATTATGAGACCTAACGGGGAGAAGTCTGTGTTCACTTGAATTAGTTTTACTAAATTACAGGCTAGAAGGACTTTGAGCAAAATCGATATTGCATTCAAAGCTGTAATTAAAAGGAGAAAAATTAGAATTTTTTCCCTATCACAGCAACCTTATATATTCAGAGCAATCCTCCACAGGTTGAAAAAGATCATCAGGAGTGACGAGAAAGTGCCAGCAAAATCTTCAGGTCTCACGAAGACTAAAATTGGGAAATTTGCCTAAATTGACATTTAATGAGGGGCGCCTGGGTGGCGCAGTCGGTTAAGCGTCCGACTTCGGCTCAGGTCACGATCTCGCGGTCCGTGAGTTCGAGCCCCGCGTCGGGCTCTGTGCTGACAGCTCAGAGCCTGGAGCCTGTTTCCGATTCTGTGTCTCCCTCTCTCTGACCCTCCCCCGTTCATGCTCTATCTCTCTCTGTCTCAAAAATGAATAAACATTAAAAAAAAATTTTTAATTGACATTTAATGAAACACGGAACCCAGCTTGGTTTTGCATAGTGCTTTCTGTTCCAAGGATGCCTGGTCCCAGTAGGTACATTTCCCACCGCTGGCTCTGTCCCTGAGCCCCATCCCCCCACTGCCGTGACCCCACTCCTCCTCGAGGGGCCACTCCGCCAGGAAACACGGGGCCCCGGGCCTTCCCGTCACAACGTCCACGCCGCCTGCCTGGGAGAGAAACAGTGAGGAAGGAGAGCTCGGTGCCTCAGGCTACTTACCGGCAGCAACGTGGGCAGGAAGTTAATCCGGCCTCTGCCTCCTACTCGCTGGCCGCGTGAGGGCTCCCGGAGGTGTGGTCTGGCTTCCTGAGGACACAAGGCGCTTGTCTCCCTTAGTCCTGCCGCTGTCACCTGGTCCTGGGTGAGGAACCGGAGGCACAACACCCCAGCAGCCCCGCTGGCACACTGGCCACTTGCTGCTGGTCTCGGAGGGTGTCTGTTCCCCAGCTGACCACGTGGGGGTGGGGATTGCCCTAGCTCTTCTGGGTCACACATGTTCCAGCTAAGAAGGGCCTTGAGGATGCCGCCACACCCACCCGGACAGCCCCTAGCGGTGACGCACAGGCCACCGGATGGGCGGCCACCGCCTGAGGGCTGAGCTCCACAGTCGCAGGGAAGCCCAGTCCCGTGGGCGCCCAGGGCTCTGGCTCACGTGCCCTGACCTTGAGCCCATGCCAGGTTTGGACACAGAGCACCTGCAGGAGGACCGGGGAAACCGTTCAGGCTGATCCGTCAGAAGACCAAGCGGAACAACGCGCATCTCACCGAGGACCCTTGTGGACATAAACGAGTGGCCGTTACATCACGACCTCACATCTCGCAACCGGCAGAAAGCACGCCTGTGCCGTTAGCTGACCCTCGTCTCCCCGAAACCACTGGCCCACTGTTGAGAAAGCCTTCGACCCGCCTCCTGAAAAAAGAGCATAAACAGGATTTGTTCCAGCATTTTCAGTGCGAAAAATGCCATCATCATTTATCGAACCCTGAGAACTGTAACACTTTCCCTGGAACATTAAATACCTTAACAATTAGCTGAAAGAGGCATTTTCCTTGCTGTGCGTCCCTAACCGCAGCCTGGGTGTCTCCGCACATCGGTCACCACAGGACACTCGGGAGGGGTCACACGGGTCACACGTATTCCCTCGTCAGCTTCCAGTGTTTTACGAGGATTTTAAAAAGCTCTGATGGGCTCTTTATAAACGCTTTTCAGGTTGTCAACAATAATTTACGTTGCCAGTCACATGACACCGTGCTCTCTGCGACGTCTCCTGACAGAGGGCGGTGTTCCTCCTCTGTTCCTTTCGGGGGTGAATGTGTCATCTTTGCTGCGGCCTCAGGGACACAGCGGGCCACCGCCCGTGAAAACACAGGGTGAGCTCCCGTGGCGCAGCCTGGATGGATGCGGACACACAGCCCTGGGGAGCTGCTTCGTGATGAGGTCGAAGAGGCGGACGGAGATAAGAAAGAACGTGGCTCAGCCAGCTGGGACGTGGCCAGGGCAGCGGCCCCTGTGTCTGCCCAACCAGTTTGGGAGAGACTGAGCACTGAGCACTGCCCACCCGCCGGCACTTTGGGCGTGTCTGGGCCGTGCCAACCCACGAAGCAAACCTCAGGAATTAGCACCGCCAGTAAGGTTTTCAGTTTAGGGTGGAAATCAGGGCCCCGAAAGGCCAGCTGGGTTTTCCTCTGTGTCAGGCTCATCACGGACAGCGTGACGTTGGGCCCGATTCCAGCTTGAACTCAGGTAAGTGCTGTGCAGCTAAACCACGGGAGCCCCTAAAAGCTGACTTCCATTTGTCAGTAGTTATGCAGGCATGGGTTGTCCACACTGGGTCTCACCGGGTACACGAATGACATTGACCCCCAACAGCCACACGAGCATTTCAACCTCCCCTCGAGGGGAGAGGCTGGCCTTGCCGAGGCGAACAACCAACAATGAACAGAACTGACCCGTCAGGGTGGCGCCGATGGCCGGGAGTCATGCACCCCGGGGTCCCGTGTCCTCACCTCGGAGAACGTCTGCTTCCTCCCCACCCTCCCCACCCTCCCGTCTCCATCTCTGAACTGACAACACCTAAAACACAGTTTTGTGTGCTGTTTGCCACTGTCCTTATCGCACGGAAACGGAATCCTCTCTGATTCCTTGGAAATGCAGTGTGTTGGCTAGTTTTATGTGTGCATGTGACCGGACCACTGTGCTTAGATATTTAATCGGACGTTACCCTGGCAGTTTCTGTGAGGTGGTTTTGGGATGACATCAACACTTAAATCAGTGGACTTCCAGAAAGCAGAGTGCCCCCCCTACTGTGGTGGGCCTCATCCAATCAGTTGAAGGCTTGGCTAGAACAAAAAGGCCATCCTCTGCCTGAGCAAAAGACACTCCTCCAGGGTGTGGCATTCAGACTTGGACTGGAACACGGGCTGTCCTGGGTCTCTAATCTGCCCACATGCCCTCAGACTTTGGACTTGCTGGGCCAACCACGTGAGGCACTTCCTTATGCTAAATATTTTTTTATATATCTCTTATCGTTCTGTTTCTCTGGAGAACCATAACGCAGGCAGTCAGGTTGAATATACCACAGTTTTATCAAGTAAGAACCCAACTCAAGTTACTCTGATTACATGAATCCTCAACTGAGATTTTCTTTGGGTGAGTGGTGCAAAGAAAATTCCAGCCCCTCACAGTGTCCCCTGTCAGTGCACTAGACTAGCAGGACTCATGAAGGTCACCAGACGTTACCTGCAGATCTGTTTATACTTCTGCGTGGATGTTCGCTGGGCCACCCTGTGAGTGTCCTCCACTCCACTGTCACGTGGAGTCCCGGTGCGTCTGCATAGGTCCTCAGGAAGCGGACGCCAGGAAGGGACCAGAGGCGTGTGTGACGGATGGAGAGTGTGTTAGTTTGCTCAGGCCGCTGTGACGAAATGCCATGAACCGGAGGCCCACACAATAGAAAGCATGATCTGTCTCAGAGTTCTGGAGGCTGGGAGTCCAGGATCAAGGTGCCAGGGGGTGTGGCTCCTTTGGGAGCTGTGAGGAAGAATGTTCGACTTCTCTTCCAGTGGCTAGGAATCTTTGCGTGGCTTTGTAGATGCATCACCCCATCGTCTGCCTCTGTCTCACGTGGTTTTCTCCCCATGTGCATGTCGGCGTCCATATTTTCCCTTCTTATAAGGGCACAGTCACACTGGGCTGGGGACCCACCTTCCTCTAGTACAGCCTCACCACAGCTTAACAGATCACATATGCAATGACCCTATTTCCAAATGTCACCTTCTGAGGCCTGGACATCAGGACTTCAGCACAACTCAACCCTAACGTGGGGCAAAAGAACAGGGGGTGAGCAGAGGGAGCTTCAGATCACGTAGGTCTAACAGCCACGACCGGAGACTGAGGAGGAGGAAGGGCAGGAAGAACAGGAGACAGCACCACAGGGTGGGGAGAGGTCTCCTGTCACGCTAGGCTGTCAGGGGAGCAGCCCAGGTGGGTGGCCATGGTGTGAAGACGGCAAGGGAAGTATGGTCCACCTCGCTTGTGAATGTGAAGATTTGACTAACCGAATCCGTGACCACAAGGAGACTGGGCACCGTGAACAAGTGAGGGTCAGTGCAAGGGTTCACGAACAAGGAAAATCTATCCATAAATCAGCCACATGTTCCAGTAACTGCTGGCGAACAACAAACGAAGACCATGGCACCACTCAGGATTTTTTATGGGTCGGAAATTGGGGGAGACTGGGCAGTTCAGTAAGGATGCACCGAGCACAGCTAACGGACATCTGAGATGCCGGAGGGGTCTTACGATGTCCTCACAGAGGAGGGATATGCATCCAGAACCTTCAGCGAATTCCCACCAGGCTTCGAGGACAACGGAATCCCTACAGAACCCTAGGAAACGGAGGGACGGGCTGATCCCGCAGGGGCGGTCCCCGAGGAAGCGTGCGAGGATACTTGCTCGAGTCACAGAGGGGACGAGACACCCATCTGAAGGGGGAGCCGGCAAGGAGTGTGTGCGCCAGGTGGGGGCGCCCATGGGGTGGGCGTCCTGGAGCGAGTGAGGCAGGGGGTGGCGGGGATGGGGTGGCCCTGCTCTGTACAGACCCAGATGCACCTGCACGTGGCCTCACGCACCTTGGGTGTGCTGTGCTGTGTCGGGCGAGCCCACGTGGGGAGTGGGCTGGTGAGGATGGGCATGGCCGCCTGCTTCCTCAAGCCCACTTTCCAGGGAGATGTGGCCGGGCCCCAGGGTTGGTGAGACCGCCTCCTTCTTTCCGTTCCGGCCATCCTGCCACCACCTGACCCAGCCTCTGCAGGTTGAGGCTGGTGTGTGTGGCCACGTCAGGTTGCTCCAGGGAGGCACGGAATGTGGCGACCGTGGTCTTTTCGTGAGGCCCGGGAGTGACGCCCCTCACTGTCCCCAGGAGCCTCGCCTCGCCGTCAGAACACAGCTACGCGGCCTGCCCAGCGGGTCAGAGCAAACCCGTTACTGACCGGGGAAGGGAGATGGGGGTGTGGGGCCCACGGAATGGGCCGTCAGCTCAGACTGTGGAATACCGGACGGCGGCTGCAATCCACGGTTAGATGCGCAAAGAGCGAGACGTCTCAGTCTTAGAAACAGGGCGTGAACAGAAACGAGCACGCCACCACGGTCTCCCCATGTGACAGCGTCCCTCGGCCGAGGACCAGCCCCCTGTATGCATACACCACCGCACATTTACCGAGTGTGCACGTTCAGGTACGCGCAGCGGGGCCCTGCCCGGAGCAGAGCGGGACACGTCCTCCCCGCAGCTGAGGGCGCAGAGGGGTCTCCCTGTCCCCCCTGGTCTGACCTGGCGCCGGGTGGCCGTGGCCCTTGGTCTGGGTTCACGTGGAACGGAGCAGAGCGAGCAGGAACAGCCTGGCCTCCCCGTGCCCGATGCCTGCGAGGTCTGCCGCGTCCCAGTGGACCTGCTCCAGTGAGTCTGTCCTGGAAATCTGCACACGGCTGCACGTGATGTAAAGCTCAGCAGAAAGATTTAGGGACCCCTGCATTTCCGCGCTAAGCGCATCACTTGGAAAGCACTGGCCCGAGTCTCCGCACACGTGCACAAGCACTGGCCGCATGTGACTGACCCCATGAGTGAGGACAAAGGGGGTTTGAACTCTCCAGAGCGCTTTGCTGCTGTCTCCCAAGGTTTGGGGAGATCGGAAGACGGAGCGTCCTTCGGGCACCGAGGTGTTTTGCTACCACAACGTGCACAGTGAGCGGAGCTTACAGAGAAAATAGCACAACTCAAAGTGGCTTTGTGTTCGGTGAGGAAGCCGCCTTCTTGGCTGGGAACGAGCTCCTCCCGTCTGTGCTCTGCCCCCTCGAGGTCGAGCACAGAGAGCGCCCACAGGGGCGCCCTGCCTGTCTGTGGAACGTTGTCAGTCCCCCGGGTGAGAGCTGAGCCCTGTGGCAGCCATGCACCCGAGAAGCTCAGGTCAGCCCATTTGTGGCACCGGGAGCCAGCTCCAGATCGCCAGACAGTCCTTCCATGGGAAGGCGGACCCAGACCCGCCAGCTCCCGGCCTGGGAGACGGGCCTGGGGCATCACCCACCTGGAGCGTGTGGACTGGCCAACCCTGGGCTGCAAGGGGCCCTTCTGGGGGTGCAGGGTGTGTAGAAGGCCCAGCTAACAGCAGACACACGGGGATCGAGAGCTGACGCGACACGCTGGGGTCTCTCCAGGTGCCCCAGGGGTCAGGGCGAGGTCCGAAGAGGAGGTGAGACTTGGCCACACGCTCACGGGAGTGTGTGGCACGGGCGGTGGGCCTGGGGGACATCCGCCTGTCCTGACAGCCTTGTTCAGAGCAGTGTGGGTACCGGGGCCCAGGCAGACTCTGACGGCACAGAGGGCACATTCTCGTCTGCAGGGAGCACGTAGAGCACAGTTGTGCGGGTTGTGAGTCTGCGGACAAGCAGGTGTGGGTGGGCAGAGTCCGCGGACAAGTAGGTGCAGGCGGGCATTCCGGCTGTGTCGTTGGGGCGTCTGGGGCCAAGGCGGGGAATCAGGAGGGGACTTCACGGGGATTCCGGCGGTGGTGCCAGTGGCTTCCACCACGTCTCCCCAACGGGATGGTGACAAGCAGTGCTGTGCACTGAGTGTCCCCCAGACTCACAGGGCAGGGCCCCAGCCCCCGTGGGACTGTGTGGACACAGGGCCTGGAGGAGGAGACGGAGGCTGAGTGCGGTCCTGGGTGGGCGCGCTCACAGGAAGATCGGTGATCTCCAGAAAACACACGACTTGGGAGCCACTTACCACGTTTTCTTTTCAATGGCTAGATTCGATACGAAACCGATGTACTTTTTAAAATTTTATGAGAGAGGGGTGCCTGGGTGGCTCAGTTGGTTGAGCGTCTGACTTCGGCTCAGGTCATGATCTCATGGTTCGTGGGTTTCAAACCCGTGTCGGGCTCTGTGCTGACAGCTCAGAGCCTGGAGCCTGCTTCAGATCCTGTGTCTCCCTCTCTCTCTGCCCCTCCCCTGTTCATGCTCTGTCTCTGTCCCAAGAATACATAAACATTAAAAATAAAATAAAAGTTTATGAGAGAGAGATATTGTGCGTGGGGGAGAGGCGGAGAGAGAGGGAGAGAGAGAACCCCAAGCAGACCCCACACTGCCAGCACAGAGCCCCATGATGGGCTCAAACTCACAAACCATGAGATCAGGACCTGAGCCGAAACCAAGAGTCGGACGCTGAACCAACTGAGCCACCAGGAGCCCCTGAGACTGACAATTACGTTGAGCGAGACACCGCAAGTCAATGTGGGTTATTTTGGGCTTAAATTCATGCTCTGGTTCAGTGCAGGTTGTCAGTCTAGGGGCAGGAAGAAAACTGACATTCTATTTTTTTTTTTTTTTATTCAGCACCTTCTATGTACCAGGAACTGTGCCAGGTTTTATAGGGGTGAAGGTACCCCAAACCTACCTGATGTTATGAACCACACGGGCGGTGGCGGCAGGGGGAGTCTGTGAGGAAGAAGGATTTTGAAAAAGACTGATTCTGATTCTGAACCCATCCCTGGAGAAACAGCTGATCCCTGCTCTGGGGACAGGAAGTGTGAGGCTCTCCCCCCCACCCCCCATCTGCTGCTGGAGACAGCAGTGGTAACTCGAAAACACAGCACAGTGGGAGGACACGGGCAGCTTCGGGGGGCTCCCGCTGGCCCCAGGAAAATCTGCGAGTCCCTAACTGGCCAGAGAGACAGACACACACACACCTAGCTGTCCCCGTGGAGTCTCCACCCGGAAGCTGGCTCCTACCGGGTAGGGGATATATGGAACTCTCCCCTGCCTTCGTAGGGGAGCCGTGGTCATCTGAGGGTGACGGGAAAGGCCTTTCTCGCAGCCGGCTCAGGAAAGCGCCACAGACAACGTGAGCAATTCGGGGAGGCTTAGGGAACAGAATGACCGCAGGTGAGCAGTGTCACCCAGTTTACCTGATGACCGCAGAGACAGAAGCCCCAGGGAGTACAGGGTCGGAAGGGAGCAGACAGCGGCCTGGCGGAGGACGCAGGCCACCCTGGGAAGAACTGACCCGTCTCTCCAGAGCAGATGCCGAGGGAAGGTCCTGGGGCACGGCGTCTCTGGGAGGCCAAGGGGCGCGTTGTGGACGGAGCAGGGGTGGGGGTGACCGCGGTGGCCTGCTGCCTGCCTGCTGGCCCACAGGGCCAGAGCGTGGCAGGCGGTTTATGCAGTCATTCGGAGATCAGGGGATTATCGTTAATTCTCTTAGGGATAGATGAGGGTGTGGTGTTTATTCCCCGAGGACGCCTGGGTCCGGGGAATTCAAGTGGCCTCGTCCGACCAGGGCCACGAGGCTCAGATGAAACAGAACTGATTCATAAGAACGTGTGGCCAACAAACAAATGCGGGAAGGACGTGAATGGCTACTTCTCGCGGGGGAGGCACGCAGATGTGGGCTTTGCTCCAGAAAGGGACTTGACCCTGAGGCCGCCCCTTCTGCCCGCGCTTCCAGGGCAAGGAACGCGGTCGATGCTTCTGGTTTGTAACCAGCTAAGATGAGGAAACGACACCGACACCGTGGCGAACGAGGACGCCTCTCCTCCAGGAGGCTGCCCTCGGCTGTGACCTTCCCAGGAGACAGAATGTTTCTGTCTTTTGCCCACAGTCCTCCGAGGGTCTCCACTCACCACCCGCTCCGCCGTGTTTCCTCCCTCAAGCCCTGGCCCGCTCTTCCCGAGTGTCCTGCCAGGCCACTGGCACCCTGAACCACAGCTGGACGGCCCTGGAAGGAGCCGGAAGCCACAACACCCACCCCAGCACAGGCCATTTGGCTGAGAAGACACACGAGACACAGCTGCTCCCTGCTCCACCCGTGGGTCTAGAACAAGGACAGAAATGCCATGGGTAAAGGCTCCCCTCTCCCGGGCCAGGAAGAGGAGGGGTCGTGCTAGACCCTTGCCCGCCCTTGTGGGCACCGTGACCTCCTTGGTTCCCCAACCTCTACCCACCAGGTTTGCTGCCCTAAAAGCCTAAGTCCCTCCCTCTGGGTCACCACCCCGCTGCCAATGTTCTGTTCTTCGTGGTGCTGGTGAGGCCGGTCCCAATGCCAGGAGCCTCTCCTGCGATGGGGGGCCCTCCACTGCTAGCAGACTCCGGGGTTTCCACGTGCCTCGGTGTGGGCGCACGTGCACCTGCAGGGCCCCGCCTGGAACCCGGGGGGAGGCGGGGAGAGAACCCGGACGGGAGGGAAGAGAACCCGGTGGTGGGGGGAGACGCACGTGCCGCGGTGTGGCCGCAGGTGAACTTCAGGGCCCCCCCTGGAACCCGGGGTGGGGGAGAAGCTTTTTCCCCTTGCTCCACCCTCCACACGGGCATCCTAAGGGTGTTCCTGTGGGGTGTTGGGAAGTGTGAGCAGGTGATACCGAGTCTGTCCCACAGGAGCCTCAGCCCGGTCCAGGCTCCAACTGTGCTCACGGCACTGGTGCGGCCGCTCAGCCCGCAGACGGCCCGCCCTGCGCAGCCTGGCTCACAAGCCACGTCCTCCGCGGCTGGGCCGTGGTGTCTCCGTGATGCCCCCGTGAGGCCCTTCCTGGGCACCTGCTATCAGGAGACTGGCAGAGTAAGGCGCGGGGGAGCTTGAGACACACAGGCCAACGTCAGCAAGCTTGGGGTGGGGGGAAGTAATCCCGCCCGCCCCGCCCCGCGGCTCGGCTGCAGAGGGTCCGCCTAGTGGGGGATCCTCGGGAACGTCCCCTGTCTCCCGTCTCCTTCTGTTCCTGACATGTGCCTCCCTGAACCCCTTTCTCAATGTCGGTTAATAATTTTATGCATAAATGTTGCATTTTTCCTAATGGAAAATGGCACGTGCGTAGATAAATGCATCTTACTATCGGGAAGAGAGAGGATACAATGGTAAAATCATGAGTGAGTGTCTGAAGGAGCTTTTTAGTACAAAAGTAAACGATTTTCCAGCTCCACCAAGTTGGGCACCTTCTCTTCAGTGAGAAACGCCTATTGGCCACACTCCCAACAGAAGCTTCGTCAACGGGCGGAAACCAGGAGCCACGCTCTCACCGTGTCCTCGGAAGTGTCTCCGCAGAGCCTGGGTCCGCAGCGGGACTCAGCGGCCGCCCCAGTCCGAGGCACAGGTGTGGGCGTCTTGGGCACAGCGGTGGTGCTGGGCTCCGCCCCTCGTCTAGGCCTGGCACCTGCTGTCGTCCACAGACGGCGTGCCTTCCCGAAGTCTCCTCTACCCTGTGTGCAGACAGCGAGAGCAACAGGCTGTCGGTGAAGCAGACACAGGAAACAGTCACTAGGCCCGTGCAGAGCTTTGTGTGTGTGTATTAGCACGTCCAGGGTTCTCTCGGAGTTGCTGACATTTAAAAAACCTGATATGCATTTCATTAGTTTTCTTTTGCCTTCTCTCAGAGACTTCCAAGTCTCAGAAAAGCAGATTTCGCGTCTCAAACTGCGAGTGCGCTTGTAAATCACACGCCCACCACGGTGGGTAGCTTGCTCTTTTGTGCTTCGGTTGGTTGTGTGCTTGTTCGGTTGGTTGGTTCGCGTGTGGTTGGCTGGACGGCTGGTTGCTGTTCTTTTGTTTCCTGGACTCCAGTTGCTGAATTAATCACGCTGCTCACTCCTTCCCATGTGACCACACTCAGTCTGTACACGGCCTTTTCTCTTGCTCATTGTCTTTCGTACCAATAGACTAGGATTTGATTTTCCAGATCTGCCCAAGGGCTTTGCTTCCTCTCCCTTCTCCTCATCATCGTGAGTTGCGAGTTTATGCCTCTAAAGAAGCCCCCTTACGGGGCAGTCACTGAGCCCAAGGGCCTTGGTGGCAATTCCCGAGCAGGAGGGTCAGGGAGAGACGCGAAGGTGGAGGCTGGTCTCTGTGTGTAGAGCACTGCAAGAGCTGCTGACCCGGAATGCCAGGTGAGAGGAACCTCTTGAGGCTCGAGGTAGGCCGCGGTGCGCCCCCCACCCTGGGGCTCCTCCCCTCCCCGGGGCCGCCCCCACCCTGGGATCGGAGTGCCAGGGAGCGTCTCCCCCACCAGAACCTAGAGGGCCACCACCCACTGCCCTTAAGGAAGGCAGGAGCGCCCCAGGGCTGGTGGGAAGGCAGCTGATGCGGGAGGTTCCGAGTGAGGGGAGGGGCCTGGGGGCGGGGGGGGGGGGGGGGGGGGGGCTCTGAACCCGGCCTTCCCAGCAGGGCAACCAGCCGGTGAGGCCCAGCTTGTTTCAGACGACAAGCTGTGTGGCGGAGCGCTTTCCATGTGGCCCTCCGTAAGTGAACCCCTTTCCCTCCCAGCTTCTGGTCTGAACACGCTCCCCCTCCCGCAGAGAAGCTGCAAGAACAGACCGCGTGCCTCTCACCTAGACTCCCCCACCACACATGCCTTCCCTCTTCCCGAACCATATGGAAAACCAGACACTGCCGGAGAGCGAGGACACCCCCGCCGTCCCTGGGGAAGGTTTCGTGGACTCGCTGGGACCTCGCGTGGGGCCCACTCCTTCCCCCCCAACAGCGCCCCCTCGTGGGAGCCCCCAGCGACTGGCTGCAGTCCATCTGGGGAAGGGTCGGCTCTGCCCAGCAGGGGGCCGGCCTCCCACCTCCCCACTGGCGGTTACTGTGGGACTCGGGGTGGCCTTCCAGGGGCCACGTGACCCCCCTCCTCCCCAAACTCCGACTGTTTGATCCACTAAGGTCATTGCTGTCTTGGGTGCTTACCTGATTCCCAGTTTGGCTTCTGTGTTACTCTGGTGAGTCCTTTGCAATGTCTGAGCCCTTACGTGCTTCCTGGAACAAGAAACTCCGACCCCCGGGTACCTCTGCTCGGGGCCTGGAATCAGCCCTTCTCCAAGGAGTCTAGGGGAGTTGGCGCAGATGTGTAGACGGCAGTGGCTCCTGAACGTAGGCCTGAGAGTTCGTGAGGAACACGGTGGGCTGTGCTGTGTGCATGTGTGGACGCCGTCAGTACTCACCACGCTAGAAATTGCAACGGAGATACAAAGTATATGTTTGTTAATTTAAAAGAATAAAAAACCCATCATATGTTAACACAAATAACACATTTTAATGACAAGTAACTTTCATTTTCAAAAGCAAGCTCTTTGGCAAATTTACTATAGAGCGGGAAAAGGGAGGAGTATGTTAGTAGCCTTTCTGAATCATTATGGATAATTTTAGGCAACAGCAAAACCCGGTAAGTTGCAGATTCTTACAAGTCAGTTGCAAAGTGGAATAGGAAACCATGTCAATAACAATGATGGATACAGGTTTTCCAAAATTCAAGCTTCCAGGTGAAAATGTGAAGTTTATCACTAGCAACAGACGCTGTCCGTGTGCATTGCATATTACACATTATCACACGTAATTATGTATCACAGTCCATAACATGTACGTGTGTGTGGAGATGTAGCTAAAACGGTTGTTGGAGGTGTAAATTCAGGATGAACTCCTGGAAGAGTAGAGGCCAGGCCAGATAGTAAACGAGGGGCTGTTTGCTGGGTATTTCTGGATTATCTTGGGGGCTGTGCTGTGTGATTCCAAAGGCTCGTCATCAAAGCTTTGTTGTGTGAAGCTCTTTGATTTCTTTCCAGTCTGGTCTGTGAAGTTGCAATCAGGTTCGAGCAAACTGCTCCTTCTGTGTATTTTCCCCTCCCGGACAACCAACAGAAAAACTGGTACAATTATATTTTTCATAGTTTCCTTTCCACCTGCACTGAAGACATTCAGGTGACCTTCTGTGGAAGGACTCCCAGTCAGGACAAAAATAGGAAACAGAGGCCAGCCCGTTGCCAGGCCGCATGCACCACCTGCCCCCAGCGCACGAATGTTTGCACAAAGTCCTGCTCTCAGGGGCACATTTGCGTGGACAGTCAAGCATCCCCTGTGTCCATTTTAGACCTCCCATGGGTCTCTGAGCCTCTCGCTACATTTTATTTTCTCCATTGAAGAAAACAAGACATGAAATTGTAAAGGTTTAAAGTCCGACCCAAAGCGTTTCTGCGCTTGGGTTAATTTGTCCCACCTGACGATCCTCAGTGGCAGGAAGATGGAAAACCAAAGCCCACGGTCACGCATGGCCACGGGCATCCTGCCTCCAACCCTCAGGGTCTCAGCACCTCCAACGGGTGAGCACACAGTAGGAGCTTACTCAGTGCAGCCTGCCCTGTACAGGCGACAGCACGTGAGTGGGCGGGGCGCTGGGGTCCCGCGGGGATCAGGAGACCGCCCCCCCCCACCGTGCGTGCAGGTACCCAGCACACCGCATGCAGTGGGAAGAGCTGGATGGCCCCCCGCACCTGGGACGGCACCCAGGCCCCGCCCAGCTGGGCCACTGCTCCAGCCATCTCTCGGGCATGAGGTCGCCCTGCTCTTGACGGAAGGATCGGTGTCCCCGGCAGGGTCTGAACACCGCAGGCACCTCCTCACTGCGACAGCTCCACGACGTGGCCCCTGGGAGGTGAGCCTTGCCAGCTCTACGTGCCACCCTCAGCCACGCACCAAGGGCGGGGGCTCCATACTTCACAGGCCAGAGACGTGGCGGCTGCCCCTCGTCCCCTCTGCTGGGAGGCGCCTGCGGCCCCTGCGGAGCTTTCTCCTGGGTCTCTGGGCATTCGGCACCTCGGGCCAGCCCTCTTCTCCAATTGTTCTCCACCCGCTACAGGCTGCCCCCTGTCCCCCAAAGCCCACGCTGAAGGCCCGTCCCAAGTGTGACTGTATTTGCAGGTGGGGTCTTTGAGGAACCAGAGAGTGAGGTCACAGGGTGGGGCCGGGGCCCCTGGGCTGGTGTCCTTGTGCGCAGAGGAGGGACGACAGACCCCCTGTCCCTGAACTCGGGCCTGGACGAGGGCTCACCGCACACCAGCCGCACCTCGGCTGCCAGGGCTGTGAGGAACAGACACCGGCCTCCCTGCCATGGTGTCTTGGCCGGGACAGCAAGAGGCTGAGAGCCCTTCCCCGTGGGGCCCTCTTCCTTCGCCTCTTCCTTAGCTGCTGGCCTCCTCCGCAGGCCCCTCCGCTCTGCTCCTGCACCCCACGGGCCTCCTCACTCCAGCCTGGGCGTCCTCTCCCTCGCCACGCACCCGCGCCCACGCATCCACACTGAGTCAAGTTCAGTGGAATTGTGAGACACAAGCCACATTTTATTAATGGACAGAACATGCCGGAAAGTCCCATTTGTCTTTTGTCAGTTTGCCAAGTGTACGGCAGCCAAATAACAAGACCATTAAAAGCAGCTCTTATGTCACAAGAACTGACGTGGGCTATTTATTCTGTAAAGCCGACCGTCGCAACGGCTGACAGATGACCATCCTTTCCAGGCATCTTATGGGGACTGCGTACAGCATTTCCTCAGTGGCCTCGGCCTGCTGGCCACCCGGGTGAGGCCTGGCGACCCCTCCTCAGACCTCGTGCCCACTGTTTCACCCTCTGTGTGGCACCCACTGTCCCGTATGGCTGATGCCACTCACACAGTTTGCCTAAAATGGACTTTCTGTTACCCAGCAGCACAGACATCATCCTCCTGGTCCAGAAGGTGCTAGAACACTGAGAGCGGCTCCGATGAACGTGTGTTGCACGACCCTTCACGTTCCTCGTGGCTGCTCTGACCTCCTGCGGCCTCCGTCTCTGCTCTGGCTGGTTGTGGACGGTCACACTGCCCAGGACTTAGGCTGACGCACGTGTTCGTATTTATTTGTACACCTGCGTGGAGTCTGCAGCGGGACAATGAAGACGGCGGGGGGGGGGGGGGCGGTGAGCAGGCAGCAGAGACAGGGAGACACGGGGGGACGACCGGGCTGCTGGGGGTGTCTGTCCACATGCACTTGGGTGTCAGCCGGTCTCTGGTGACAGGAAGTCTCTGCTCTCCCTGGTGCAGGGAGGGTGGCTTCCTTCGGGAAACGTCACGGCCTGCCTCCGGGGGGAAGGCGGAGGTAGGGAGCGAGTCCGTCCGTCTGCTGCCTCTCTAGCGCCTTCGGCCCCCGGTGGCTGACATGCCAGAGCCGTGTTTGGGGCGGCGTGTTCTGCATCGGACCCCTTCCGTGCCAAGTATGAACAGTCACTGTGAACCCACGGCTGTCCCCAGTGCTGAAGGGCAAAGGTCGAGGCCCAGGGGCTGGAGGGAAGGAAACCCAGCGAGCCAGCCGCGCAGGAAGGTGGTAACGGTGACAGGGACACGTCCCGGAGGGTGGCATTGCCATGGTGGGGCCAAGGGGGCTTTTGCATAGGGTGTTTGTCCTCTAGGAATGTATTCCCTGAAAAACCCACTAAGGGGAAGAAGAGGGTTTAATATTTGGAGTCCGTGTTGATGATAACATTATTTTCTGGAAATTTGTATTTACACAGCCGAAAGGAAGACAAAATCAGGAGTGTAAGAAAGACATTCATTTGTGGAGGGTTTTAAAAATCTGGGCTGAGGGAACTGGAGTGCTGTTGTGTTTTCCCCAAATACGAGACACCACCTGCCCAGGCTGACTCACTGATCTCAACTTCCCGGGACTAGGTCAGTAAACACTCTTTTCCACCTCCGCTCTGCAGCAGGTTCCGTGACAGGAGCCTCCCTTGGGTTAATCACATAATTTTTACAACAGTCCTTGACATCTGCATGTGCCAACTCATGCGTGTACCCACCAGACACCCGTGTGTGCTGACTCATGTGTGTGTATACACAGGACACCCATGTGTTCTCTGACTTATGTGTGCACGACCCAGGCATCTTGTGTGGCGGTCACTGAGAAGTGGCAGGGTGCCCCATGGGCAGTCGTCAGTACGATAAAGACTTGCCCGCATTTATTGCAGTGTCCTGAAGGTCCCCAATCATCAGTTTTAAATTGGTCAAAAGGGAGAGCATCCTGGGGGGGTTGGGGGTGGGGTGGGGCTGCATCCATCAGGGGAAGTCCTTTGGAGAAAGCTCAGCTCTTCCTAGATTCTTCTGCCAGGGTTGAAGGGGCCACTGCTAGGTTGGGAGGGACTCAGAGGGGTCTGTGGCTGGGACCTGGGGGTCCCCAAGGAGCTGAGAGATGTCCTGGCCAACAGCCAGCAAGGAAACCACGACCTTGGTCCTAAACCACAGGAACAGAGCTCTGCCAACAGTCCAGGTCCGGTGAGACCTGGAGCACATGACCCAGGCAGCCCGGGCCCCTGACCCGCAGACACTGGGAGGGAATAAATGGATGCTGTCTTAAGCCACTGGTTTGTGGTAGTTTGTTGTACAGAAGTAGAACATTAACACACTGGAGAATATGCCTCTTTAAAGTTGCACACGGTATTTGTGTGTGGGGGTGGGTAGGGTGGAAATGTGTGAATACTCCTTATTTTGGAGATGGTCTGATGCTTTCATCAGACTCTCTGAAGAGTGAGTGGCCCACATGAGGAGACCCGTTCCCTGGAGTAAGTGCTGGCCATGGACGAAAAATCCAGAATCAGCTAGGTGGGTGCAGGTGAGCTCAGGACAGCTTTTCTCTGAAAACACTGCAGCACCGGGGCCGTGGGGGGCAAGAAGTGCTCACACGCACACGTCGTGGCCTCCTCTAGGCTCTCGGGCTTCAGGACTGCAGGAAAGCATGGGTGGGCTTCTCTCCCAGGCACCACTGTCTCAATATTAACGAGCTAATAAATATTCCTCCCATTTCCTGAGAGCTTCCTTCTCTTTGCCACGATGGGTAAGGTTCACAGAAAACAAATTACATGGACTCCACGAATACTGTGCACTATCGTAAAAGATAAATGGATCTAATTACTAACCAACTTCAGCCCCATGGGGATAAACAGATTATCGTATTGATGCTGACGCATTAGAGACAGGATTTATTTGCTGTTGTTTTCTGGAAGAGGCACTCTTCCGTTTGGAATTAGAATGAGACGGAGCTGGCTGACCCTGGCCGTCCCACCTGTCACATTCTGTCCCTGCTCCTCTGCATTTCCGAGTGTGGTCAGGAGCACACAGGACGTGAGACCCAGCGAGGTGTGGCAGGAGGTGGGGGACACTTTACAGGGATTGTGTGTGGAGAAGGAAACCAAGTAAAGGGCCCTGTCTGCCAGTTGGAGGGTTTTCCTCTCCATCGGTAGTATGTTAAATGTAAATTGTTCATTATTAAAGGACACGAATTGGATGTTGAGAATTAATAGGAAAATTATGAATTTGTCCATATCTTCATATTGGCAGACACAGTTATTAACTTGCAGGCCTGTGGAGAGGGTTACAACATGGCACACCAGAAAGTCAGGCTTCCTGAGGCCGGCCACGAGGTCCTTGAAGGCAAGCAGCCGACACCCACCTGCCGAGAGGTCCCTTGTCCCTGCAGGAAGGGGCCTGGCCCCTGGGTGTCAGGGGGAGAGGATGCAGTGGGTGGGCGGGACACCCATGCTGGTGACGGAGGGTGGGAGGGGAGGGGAGGGATGCCTACACAGGTGACACTCCTATCCTAGGGTGTGGGGGGTCCACACCAGTGACCCTGGTGGGGTGGGGGACACCCAAGCAGGTGACACTCCTGTCCCAGGGTGTGGGGGGCTGGGGGGGACGCCCACACAGGTGACACTCCTGACCGAGGGTGTGGGGGCCCATGCAGGTGTCCCGGCCTGGTCGGTGGCTCCGCTCACTGACGTTTGTTAAGCTCGGGAACTTAACAGCAGCTACCTGCAAGCCCATGGAGCTCCAGAACTGGCAGCAAATCCTGGCTGTCCCAGTCTGCCTCCAGAAGGTTCTACTTAGTGGAACAGGTGTCTCTGAAGGACATCAGGGATGTGAGGGGAGGGGACCTCTGGAGAATGGGGGCATCCAAACTGGAAGGGAAGGAACAGAAAGAATGATCTCCTTCACAGATGAGATGATCCCACGCGCAGAAAACTTTGAAGAATGTGTGCACACACCGTGATTAGAGCTAATGTATGGATTCCGCAGGATATAAAACCAATATACAAAAACCAGCTGCAAGTCTGTACTAGTGACGAACAATCTGAAAGGGAAATTGAGAAAACAATTGCATTTACAATCGCATCAGAAAGAAAACAACTTGGCAGTAAGCTTAATGGAGAGAAAGACTAGTCCACCGAATACTACAAAACATCAGTAAAGGGAATTTAGGTAGAGAAATAAATGGAAAGATGTCCCATGTTCATGGAATAGAAGATTTAAATAACAGTGTTCAGATGATCATACCACCCCAAGTGATCTCCAGATCCCATGAAATCCCTATAAAAATACCAAAGGTGTTTTTCCTAGAGATAGAAAACCCAGCCGAAAATTCACATGGAATCTCAAGGGGCCCCAAATAGCCCAAACAATCTCGAAAAAGAACAAAGTTGGAGGATTTACACGTCTTAATCTCATACCTTCTACGAAGCTACAGTAATGAAAACAGTGTGGCCCTGGCATAAGGACACGCACAGACCAATGGAGTCGAACAGAGAGCCCAGAATAAACTCTCACATACACAGTCAAGTGATTTTCAACACGGGTGCAAGACCATTTGATGGGGAAAGGACAATCCCTTCAATATATGATCCTGGGAAAACTGAACATCCACACACAAAAGAATGAAATTAGACTCTTACCTCACACCATGTACAGAAATTAACTCAAAAACGGATCAAAGACTTAAATGTAAGAGTTATAAAGAACTACAAAACTCTTGGGAGAAAACATGAGGCAAAAATGATACTCGTCTGGCAGTTATTTCCTGGATACAACACCAGGCGCACCAGCAACAAAAGAAAACATAATTAAGTTAGACTCCATCAAAATGTAAACAATTTGTGCATCAAAGAACAGTAGTAAGAGAGAGAAAAGAAGTCACAGAATGGGAAAGAAACTATAAGATCATTTCTCTGATAAGGGATGAATATCCAGAATATGAAAGGACTCTTATAATCCAATGACAAAGAGACAAATAATCCCATTCACTAACGGACAATGATATCAACTGTATTTCTCCAAAAAAGAGAATGGCCAACAAGGGCATGAGAAGCATTCGACATTAGGGAAATGTGAACCCAAACCACCGCGAGACACTTTGCAGCTGTCCAGATGGCCACTATCAAGGAAACAGGAAGTAACGGTGTCGGTGAGGATGTGGAGACCATGGTGCCTCGGCGAGGGGCTAGTGGATGTGGCACGGTGCAGCCTTGTGGGCGGCAGACTGGTAGTTCCTTGAAAAGTCATGCACGGGGGCGCCTGGGTGGCGCAGTCGGTTAAGTGTCCGACTTCAGCCAGGTCACAATCTCGCCGTCCATGAGTTCGAGCCCCGCGTCGGGCTCTGGGCTGATGGCTCAGAGCCTGGAGCCTGTTTCCGATTCTGTGTCTCCCTCTCTCTCTGCCCCTCCCCCGTTCATGCTCTGTCTCTCTCTGTCCCAAAAATAAATAAAAACGTTGAAAAAAAAATTAAAAAAAAAAAAAAAAAGAAAAGTCATGCACGGAGTGACCGTCAGACCAGGCACTTCTACCCCCGGGAGGCGGGAAGACAAGTGTCCGCACGGTTGTGTGTGTCATGTTCAGGGCGGCATCATTCACAACAGGAACAGGGGAAACATCCCAAATGTCCATCAACAGATGGCGGACCAGCAGAATGCGGTGTATCCATGCAGTGGAGCGTTATCCAGCCTTAAAATAGTGGCTGAGTATCCTACCCTTAAAAATGGCTAGTATGGTGACTTTGTGTCTATTTTACCACAATAAAAAATAGTTTTTCATAGACAGCCAATGATTTCCTAGTATGTGTGTCAGTTGATGGGGGCGCCTGGGTGGCTCAGTCGGTTGAGCGTCCGACTTCGGCCCAGGTCACGATCTTGCAGTTTGTGGGTTCGAGCCGCGCGTCGGGCTCTGTGCTGATGGCTCAGAGCCTGGAGCCTGCTTTGGATTCTGTGTCTCCCTCTCCCTCTGCTCCTTCCCCTCTCACACTTTGTCTCTCAAAAAATAAATAAACATTAAAAAAAAAAAAAAAGTGTGTCAGTTGACAGATGTTTAAAAAACCCAGTAATCCTAAACACAGGTGACTGTCACCAGAACAATAAGAAAGATCAAACAGCAGGATGATGTTCGGGATTTTCTCAAAGTAGAGAAGAGGAAACAAGGAAGAAAATAACAAATTCAACTAGAGCCAAGCTACTGAAACCAGAGCATTTAATGTCTACAAGGTGTTCTTAGAACACAGACTTGCAAATACAAAGCAATTTAAGCTTCATAAAAATAAATAACAACTTCAAACTGTAGTTTATTTAACAGAAAATCCGTTTTCAATTTTTAGCAGAATCAGAAAAACAGGATCACTGTGTAGTAATCTGAGACAAGCCATTTCAGATCAGTGAAAATTTTCCATTTTATCCCAATTTCTCACTTAAAGTCTCAGATCGCATCTTGCCCGCTGTGCACAACACATGAATAAATAACATGGCGGTGAGGTCTTCAACGTTCCCATCGGGCTACGTTCCATTTGGGCTGTGAAGAAAACTTAGGGGATTCCGTCTTTTTGTACGCAGGAATCATGTCTCTGTCGATTTCATGTTTGCCTTTTACAGTTTCTGGCCAAATGTTAGCTCTTCTCAAATAGATGCACCGATTCGATTCACTGTTTCTCAGGAAGGACGTGTGTGATCCAGTAATTAAAGAGGGCCACGAGCACTCTGGCATGGTCTGCAAAGCAAACACAAAACAAAACCAAAAATAACACCAAACAAGAAAGCCCCCGAATAAAAATGGTGACTTATAGTTTTGCAGGCATAAAACCTGCAATGGGCCTAAAACAGCACAACTCTGGCACGAAAACAGTGCTGGCAGGAACATGCCGCACGTGAGTCCTACAGGACACGGCACATCTGGACGTCCGAACTTCATGTGGGTGAGAGACCCGCTGGTCTACAAGCTGTCGCGCCTTCAGAACATTGGGTACGATATCATGTTGACCACCCGGGCTCCAGGAAGACCACAAGGCAGACTGGGACCCAGTGCAGACAGCCGTGTGTCACAGGTGAGGGGCTGCTGGCAGGTCGGAAGCAGGATCCTAAGTGAGGACGCGGGGACACAGGTGCTGAGACGCGGGAGCCGGCCCATACACCTTGGCGCCCAGCCTGCCTCTGGCTCCACGGGCCCGTCTCCCGCCTCAGGGCTGGTCCGTCTTCCAGTGCAGGTTCTTCACAAGTGCCAGGCCTCCTAGGCGCTCTGACACGTCGCAGGCCGCCACGCACAGCGGCCAGCTGACCCTCTCCAAGCAGGCGCTGTCCTAGGGAGCATCCCCCCGCAGGCCAAGTCGGACGCAGCCGGGGCTGCCGGGAGGTGCTGCTTCGAGCAAAGAGAGGCACACGGCCAAGGCCATTCTGAAGGCGCCCTTCTGCCTGGGACGGCGGCCTGACCCCTGCAGCCTCGTCTCCTCGGTGACAATGCTGGCCCCTCAGTCCCTTGCGAGGCATAAAGCAGGGTGCGTGACAGACACACAGTAGTGGTGTGTAACACGTGTGCACGCGTATATGGTGAGATGTGCTTTGTCCGCACACTAAACACGCACACTGAGCTTGCGAGGAGACTGTCCAGGGCCTGGCCACACGAGACATCCCAGCGTCGGGAACAGTAATGACTGAGCTGGCGGGGGAGCTCAGGGAGGACCCTACGCCAGCTTCCAGGACACCGCCACCCACGCCCAGCCCACAGACCACGCACCCACTCCCCACGCTTCCCACGCTACTTCCAGGGAAAAGTCGGGGACAGACATGCCGTGTTTGAAAACAAAGCTTCACCATTTACAACTTCTCTTTTTAAAAATTTTTCTTTTTATATTTTTATTTATTTTTGAGACAGAGAGAGACAGAGCACGAGCAGGGGAGGGGCAGAGAGAGAGGGAGACACAGAATCGGAAGCAGGCTCCAGGCTCTGAGCCATTAGCCCAGAGCCCGATGCGGGGCTTGAACTCACAGACCGTGAGATCATGACCTGAGCCAAAGTCGGATGCTCAACTGACCGAGCCACCCAGGCACCCCACTTCTTTTTTTTCTTAATTTTAATAAAATAGCTTGAAATAGAAACATTTTAAATGCAGGGGTGCCTGGGGGCTCAGTCAGTTAAGCGTCCGACTTTGGCTCAGGTCAAGATCTCACGGTTTGTGAGTTCCAGCCCTGCGTCAGGCTCTGTGCTGACAGTGTGGAGCCTGCTTGGGACTCTCTCTCCCCCTCTGTCTGCCCCTCCCCTGCTCACACTCTCTCCTTCTCAAAAAAAATTAATAATAAATTAAAAACTTAAAAAAAAGAAAAAATTTAAATGTATATCCTACATACACAAAAGGGAATCCATTTTTAAGAAAAGTGCTTCATATGTAAGTTTTAGTTCTGCCAATCACTTAAAGTAAGTACACTTGTAGACAAAACACGTCTGATGGTTTCAGTATAAGAAACCGAGAGAAACATTTCTGCTAAATCCCCAATTACTACCGAAAACTCTCCTGACACGTTTCAGGGCAATGCATAAGAAAGGCCTCTGTGAGAGAAACACACAAAAAAGTAACAAAAACATTTTAAATGTAGTTTATCTTCTTCTTTTTTATTTTGGAGAAAGAGTATAAATGGGAGTGGGGGAAGGGCAGGGGGGGAGAGAGAGAGAGAGAGAGAGAGAGAGAGAGAGAGAGAGAGAGAGGAGAGAGAGAATCCCAAGCAGGCTCCACGTTCAGCATGGAACCTGACTTGGGGCTCGATCCCACGACCCTGGGATCATGACCTGAGCCGAAATCAAGAGTCAGATACTCAACCGACTGAGCCACCCAGGTGCCCCCCAAAATTAAAAAATTTTTAAGTGACTTATGTTTATCTCACAAAAACTTCATATTTAATTTAATAAAACTGGCTTTTCACAATTTGAGAAACAACTTCTGGAAATTTAAATTAGTTAAATGCTCAGTATAGGACAACCAACAATGAATGCGGACCCTGGATTGAGCTCTCCGAGGAAGCTATGGCTGCCCCGTGCCCCGCGAGCCCGGCTCCTCAGCAGAAGGGCCCTGAGGTCTGTCAGCCTCTCCTCCGCTGCGATGCTGCCATCTTGAAACCCCTCCCTTCAGGCTCCCCCTGGCCTCCCCCTGCAGTGGCCCTGGGCGGGGTCTCCAGCCTCCATCCTCTCTGTTCCGTGAAGGGCCTCATCCTAAGTCCCCCAGCTGGGTGTCCAGTCAGCATGTGACCCTGGCTCCCAAGGGTCCCTGTCTCACCCCGAGTGTCACAGCTCATGACCAGCCACCAGGCTCTTCCGGGGGTGCAGGCCCCATGCCTGGTCGGCCGACGATGCTGTGGGTTCCACCTGCACAGCCGACCTGAACCTACCACACCCCCGGACGGCCTCTTTCAGCCAGAGCACAATCAAAGCCCCCGGCCTCCCACTCCGGACACTTCACTCTGGTCTCAACCCGACAGCTGGGGTCTTGCTCATGCCTTGGCTCGACTTTGCACCGGGGCCGGCACCACGGCCAGTCAGGCCTCTCTCCTGCCTGTCCACAGCCACCACCTGCTCCCACCACATGGCACCCGATGCGCTCCATCCCTGCGCATTTGTCCTCGGCTGCAAGAATGTCCCCTCCTGCGGATTTCTTTCTCTGCCGGCTGCGGCCCCAGTGCATACATGACGTGTTTCACGTCCTCATCCCGTCTTCGTCTCCGCACCGAAACACGGTGCCCGAGGGCGGGCTTTCGCCTGCCCAGGTCTCTGAGGCTACGGCAGCTGAGAGCAGAGAGGAGCAGAGAGGGGCAGGGAGGGGCTCCAGCAGCCAGCTCCGCCAGGACCGGGGCTCGGTGACCGAGCCCCTCAACGTGAGAACGAAGGCTCGCGGTCCCATCACTCACCCGACCTCGGAGGCACCTCCCTGCACTCGCCTGTCCTTTCTCCTGATGGGATGTCTGGGCTCCGGGGTGCAGCCCGAGCTTTCGAGCTTTCTGGTGGGACCGCCATCACGGCTACTTTGGCATTCCCGCAAAGAAATCGGCAGGCCCCTTTTCGTTCATGCGTCTGAACACATGTCCAGTGCCTGTTTGGGGTGTGCACGGGAGGGGCGCTCGAGAGACCCCGATTTTCTGGGGTTTGCTATCTGCACGTTCATGTGGCCTAGCGTCCCCACCTCAGCCCATTTCAAGCTACTAACGAGAAGTCACGACCATGGTGTTGGGAACACTTGCGCACAGGTGGCTCCTGCACCCAACAGCTGGTGTGGAATCAGCAATCGAGGCTGAGCGAGTAACCAGGGAAAACCCTACAATTCACCCTTCTTCAAGGTGTTCAGAGGATAGAAAAAATTTACCTTCTAGCAATGCAGTGGTGGAGAAAGAAGAAAGAGAGGAGAAATTTTCTCTGACAATATTTGGCCCCAATAAACTATTAGTTCATAGCTCACAAGTCTGGAAAATCAGGTTGCACAGGCATTTCTGCATCGATCATGCAAATTATTATTATTATTAAGCTTATTTATTTATTTTTGAGAGACACAGCATGAGCGAGGGAAGGGCAGAGACAGAGAATCCCAAGCAGGCTTTGCACCGTCAGCACAGAGCCCTATGCGGAGCTCGAACTCAGGAACGGTGGGATCGCGACGCTTAGCCGACTGAGCCCCCCAGGCGCCCCTGGCTTGTGAATTACTTTTACAGCAAGCAGGGACACGAGGACCACACTCCTCCATTCTCCCAAGCCGTACGTGCGTCCTCACGTTTTCTGATTCCTGACCGCCCTGGTGGAGCGTAAGTTTTCGGGACCAACACGGACACAAGCATCTGCAGCAGCATAAGGACTAAGCGGTCAATACATACCTGGCGGCAGTGTGCAGCGTTCCGGGAACATTTCGAGGGCTCGTTTCAGCCCTTGGGTATCTTGCAGAAGTAACAGGCTTTTCATGTGATCCAGCAGGAGCACATCTGAGGGGGACAGGCCGTGACCGTCAAGATGCTTAAATAGCTCCTGAGTGGTTTCCAGGAGGACGGCCGAGCCTGGATCCTGGCAGATACCTAAACGAAGCCAGGAGGAGCACTTAGAAATACACTTTTATGTTTATGCTTTAAACCGAAGGTAAGCTTTCGTCTCCTAAGGAAAGCTTCAAGTGTGACCCACTTCTACCTGGAACGAGCCGTCTGGGATGTAGGAGCCATCGTCAGAGCAGAGCACTGACCCGCACACAACACACTACTTGCTGAAGGACGGTGGGGGCCGGCGTCCGTGTGCGTGGGTCTCACGCAACACCTTCCAGACACGCAGCTGGGCCGCAGGGACACGGCCGAGCTCTGAAGGTGGCCAAGGTGCCCGGAGCAAAGGCCCCCCGTTTGTGCTGAGCGGCAAACAGTCAGACCCCACTGCCCCCTGGGGGTGGTGTTTTCTGCCTCAATCCTGCTTGGAGTTCACACAGCTGTTTGAGTCTATGACTTGATGGCCTTTACCCACTTTGAAGAGCTCCCGACTGTCGTGTGGACACGGCCCCTGCACACCCCGGCCTGGACGCCAACCACAAGTGTCACCCCTTCTCCTGGGTCCCGGCACCCAGTGCGCTCCTGTCTGCTGTTCCCACCCTCCCTTACGGACACCGCTCCGGTCTGCTTCCAGCTGCTACTTGTCTCTTCTGCTGAACCCAAGGGCTGTTTACCCCCGGCATGGAGTTCGTCATTTCAGCGATTCTGTTTCTCAGAATTTCCGTGTGATTATCCTAGCAGACCAAAATTATCTGGTGAAATTCTCTAATTCTTCACTGGTTTTCTCCATTTCCCCCTATTTTTGTGAGCTCCTTAATCAAGCCCTCTGCATTCCTTGTCTGGTCACATCCGTGCCCTCCGCACCTGCGGACGCACCCCTGCTCTCCTCTCTCGTGGTTTTGGCCACACGCTCCTGTCCTCTGCCCCACCCATGGCCATCTGTGGTGCCCCAGGGGTCAACCCTGGTCACCCTCGTCTGCACCTCAAAACTGCCAAGACGTCTGTGCTCCTGGCCACCTCGCATCCCTTGGCGTGCAGTCTGGCAGATTCTGAGAGAGACCAACAGAGCGCGTGGTCCTCCCGCTCCCCTTTCTCAGCAGACTCGGACCCATGTGCAGACCTGGCAGACTGCCTGGAGGAAAGGGTGGCTGTGGAATGCTGGCTCGACCCTCACGTGCTGCCATGTCCTCTAGGATCTGTCCCAGGCTGTCCCAGTTCCCTGGCAGGACAGGCTGCCTGCCACACACACCGTCCCACACACGGAACAGATCCTGGACGGAGAACTTTCCAGCCTCCCGTTCTGCACTGTATTCATGGTCTTCCTATTAGCGTCATTTGGACGGTTGTTACGTATGTTTTCAACCTGTTCGTACAAAGTACTGACACATGTGCTAATGGGGGGACATGGTTCCGCTGCTCTGTTGACAGTGGTCCTTCCACATCCTTGCTTAAATCAGTCCCTGGCCTCCCAGGTCATCACACAGCCGGTCTGTCTGCACCTCGTGCATACAGCACTGGCAGATTCTCGCGGGAACGGGGAGCACTAACCACCCCGGCCCTGACTGAGGCAACGGTTCATTGTGAGCGCTTTGTCCCTGGTGTGAACGCGGGGCTCTGCGTGTGCACCTGTCCCTTCCTGGTCCGGAAGTCGGCTGTCGGTAACCCCAACACTAGTGGGAGGAGTCACCGTCCATGAGAATATATCGGTTCTCGTCCTTCGTCTCCCCGGTTAACACAGAGAGCCGCTCACCGAGGATCTCAAATCAGCAAGTCACGTGTGGGGGGTGACACAAAGTGTGTCCTAGAGGAGCCGGCCATGCCTCCCACCCTCCCTCTGAGCTGATGGAGGGAACGTGAGCTCGTCGGACTGCAGTCTGGACTTGCCTTTGCTTGGGAAATACAGCCGAGAATGCCACCCTGCTCTGCGATCGGGCTCTAGAGGAATCGGGACGATGAGGCCAATTATGGTTGGGCCACAGCCCTGCCAGGACTCTGCCATTTCTGTCGTTTGCCTCGCGAGGACGAGGCCACTCCCCAGCTTTGGGGGAGGGAACTTAAATGTTCTCATTTTTGCCTCGAAACTAATGATTTATTTTGACTATTGAATATCTTAATGTTCTGTATTTTAAACACTTAAATATTTTACCCTCTTTGTTTACTTTTCCAAATAAGTGGATGCCGCTATTCAAAAGAACAGAAAAAACATACCGTCATAAAAATAAATTTCTTGTGTTGACTTTAGAAAGTTCAGGATACCAGCCGCCTTTTCACTGATACTTTTAACACCTTCCTCATTGCTGTCTTTATGGTTTTCCTCACCGGTGTCTGTACTGCAGTGCCCGCGGGCGTCTGCGCCATCCCCCCCGCGGGCGTCTGCTCCGTCCCCGCCATCACTTTGCTGCTCGACGTCGCGCTCGCTGTCGCTCTGCTCAGGCTGGTACAGGAAGTTGGCGCCAGAAGCTTTGGTGATCACGCCGGCTGCTTTTTTCCTTTTAATCTGCTGTTTCTTTTTCAGTTTCCTTTTTTTATTTCTGCTGATGGTGGGGCCATCTGTGCACTGTGGCTGCGATTTTTCTTGCAAAAGACTCTGCTGTTTCTCTAATTCTTCTTGTTCTCCATGAATATTATTGGGATCTTTAGAATTTTTCTTCGATTTATGCTTTCTAGCTCTTCTTCTCTTTGGTTGGTCGTGAAAATCCTGATCTATAAAAACAAAAATTCAAATACAACCACTTTCTGTGGATGGAACTGTAACAAACAGATGAAGCTAAAAAAGTTTTCACTTGGAATCTTGCAAATTCGGTAGGAAAGGAATTTAAAACTTTTACTTCAGTGATTCTCAACTTTATCTCAACTAATTATGTGATCAAGGAACCTGGGACTTACCGTTAAATGAGCAGCTGACCTGTTCTTCTAGAAGGTCCTGTATAGATACAGACACACACACATTGACTGTTGCTATAATTAGGATAAATGGTGAGGTTTCAAGGATGTAAGAGTTGTTGCAATTTTACTGGGAGTAAATTTTCAGTACTGTGGCCTTGGGGGAGAAAACATTAATTCTTGTTTATTTATTTTTTTAATTTTACTTTGGTGCCTTGTAAGAGTTCACTGGATGTGAGAATAAACAATAAATAATGGCACCTTGCCTATGGGAATCAGCAAGAGGTATTCCATTTGGGCTCTTGGTCTGCAGAAATGGGTCGGTGGTGGGCAGACAGTGCTAACAACGTGGGTCTCTGGCTGGAAGCGCCCTGATGGTGGACACGGCCACCGAACGGAAACCGTGACCCTGGAAATCCTGCAAACACAGAGCCCACAAGTGCATACACACCATGTCATGGCCACAGTGCATCATGGCCAGCTAAGCACCCTGCAGGCCTTGCCTGAGCAGACCTGGGACCCCAACACTTGCCAGAAAGTCTCCTGTTCAGCCAGTTCTCGTTAGATTTGTCTGAGCAGCATTCTACTGCCTGTGACGGATTACGGGTGGGAAGTGACACTGTGTGTGAAGTTGGTGACACACGGCACAAGAGCCAACTTTACTGAGCTGAAATTTGCTGTAATCAACACGATTAGTAGGCTGAATAAAAATCTCTTTCCGTCTACTTTCTACTCAAGGGCGTCTACCCTGACCTCTGAACTTGGGCACAAGATGTCTACCTTGTGCTCCATGGGGCGGTCCCTCGGGTGGCTTTCCTACGAGCCCTTTGATGGCGTCAGAGACACAAACTGGCAGGTGATGGCACTGTGGGCGCCTCAACGGTACAGGTCACTCCCTCCGGCGCTCTGGACACCAGGGTCCACTGTGCAGCCTGCACCCTGCATCCCCGGCTGGGCGGCCACACCACACTGCTCACTGGAAGTGTCTGTCCAGATGGGCCTGAGTCCCCATCTCTCTCGGGCGACACAGATGCCCCCACCCTGCCAGCTTTGTGCCCTTGTCGAATTAGACTCCGTGTCCTGGAAACGGGAAAAAAAGTCACTGCTGATTTCTGAATGACAGCTCTTTCTCGTGATATACATGATGGCCATACCTTGAACTTGGCATGGGGCCAAAGTCACTCCCCAGGAAATCATGACATAGACGGCTGTCCAGTCCCATGAGCAGTGTGTTTTCTCCCCTCAACCACCAGGGAGTAACTGAACACGGTATTTTTCTATTCTATTTGATGTAGCGTGCCTTGGCAGGGGACCTGCGAGGTATGGCTGACAGACCAAAGCTGGTCTTACAAAATGTCAACGTTTGAGAGGTGACCGCTGCTTATGGAAGTCCTTGTTTTTTGTCTTTGTTTTCATTTTTGATTTCCCAGGTCCGGTTACACTAACTAACTAAATACATAAATTTCTCCTCACTGTTGTCTATTCAAAATATATGTGCTCGCCTTCGTTAATCTGGAGAAAAGTGATCCATACTGTGTTTTATTATCATCTTATCATCTCAAAGGAGAGCTCCCTGGGGGGCCACAAGGCAGGTGACCAGGGGCATCCTCGCTGTCAGCCGCGCTGCGCCCAGAGCTGGTCACTGATTCCCTTGGGTCTTGGCGAAGCCACACGTGTACCTGGTGGCTTATTTCCTATTCTGGGTGCTTAGTGCAAGCACGCTATTGGTTCGCCGTGTTAAGAGTATGAAATAGTAACAGGAATGAAGAGGCCGTGAAACGATCAGCACATCACACTCTTCCACACACACAGGCGTGTATGCGTTGTGTGCGTACCTTTAAAAAGGAAAGCAACGCACATTATGATAGCGTGAGTCCACACCCGGCACATGAACGGTGTTAACTTGGAAGGTGCGAGCATAGGTTGGCTTTTCCTGCTGTACTTTCCTGATTTCCAACTTTAGGGCAATGAGTAGATACTGTTTTTGCCATAAAAAAATAACTCATTTTAAATTTGATGAAATTAGGGGCGCCTGGGTGGCGCAGTCGGTTAAGCATCCGACTGCGGCCAGGTCACGATCTCGCGGTCCGTGAGTTCGAGCCCCGCGTCAGGCTCTGGGCTGATGGCTCAGAGCCTGGAGCCTGTTTCCGATTCTGTGTCTCCCTCTCTCACTGACCCTCCCCCATTCATGCTCTGTCTCTCTCTGTCCCAAAAATAAATAAACGTTGAAAAAAAAATAAAAAAAAAAATAAATTTGATGAAATTATAACATTTCAAAACATATGGGATGCCAGTAAATCTTACTTAAGTGGGAATTTATACTCTTAAATGTATCAGGAAAGAAGGAAGCTATAAACCGATGATGTAAAACTCACCAGAAGAAGCTAGAAAAACAACAGCAAATTAAACACAATGAGTGTAGAAGAAATATACATAAGAGCAGAAAATAAAGAAAGAAAATAATGCGGTAGAGAGACGTCAACAAGTTCAAACAGCTGGCAAGTCTGGCTGACGAGGGAAGGCAGATGAGTCACCAGCCAGGGCGTGACAGGTGTAGGTGACGGTGCACCTGCACCGTTAAGTGAATAAAAAGACATTGAACAAGTCTATGCAACTAATTAATTTTATGACATGCAGGATCCTGAGAAAAGCATAATTTACCAAAATGGACACATGAAGAAACAGAGAATTTTCTGTCTCTATTTAAAAAATGGAACCTTTAGTTAAAAATAATCCTGCGGAAGCACTTCAGGTCTATGTGGATTCACCTGTTATTTCTATTCAGCATATAAGGAGAAAATGACACCCAACTTACATAGACGTTTCCAGAGAACAGACAGTGAGATCTGTCCTCACTCCAGACCCTGATGGGGACCTTCAGAGAGGGGCCAGCCGCGGGAAGTCCCTCCCATGACCCTACACGAAGCATTACTAAACAGATTCCAGGGAAACGCGATAAAAACTTGTAGCAAAGCAGAAACGGTACTGGAACATTCTGAATCTGACACAGGACAGCTACGGAAAAGCCACAGTGAGCCCAGTGCGTGGGGTGGCGTCCTAGACGCCCTTTCTGAGGTCGGGAAGGGTGTGGGACGCCGCCTGCTGGAGATGCTGGTGGGGCGGTGAGGCGAGGAACTGCGTGCTGGAGCTGGGAGGGAAGGCGTAACAGAAGTGGCACACGCCCCGACAGACGGCGGTTGTGCAAACACAGAACACCCGTGGGACCGCGCAGATGGGCTGCCCTGCGCACGCGAGCACACAGCTCCACTGGGGGCGGGGCGGGGGAGGGCAGATCCCTGCGCACCGGGGAAGCAAACCGCACACAACGGTGACGGCCAGCTAGGGCACGCAGACCGCGGTCTCACGACGGTATGGAGCTGGGGCAGGACGGCCACGCCGGGCCTCCCCCCCGTACGCCGTTCCCTGGTCTCCCTGAGGAAGACCGTGAAGCACCCAGGTGGAGGAGGGGCGCCCGCGCAGGGTGCAGATGGCAACTGCAGGGGTGATGCTCAGGCAGCCCGGCCCGCGTCTGTGCACACACGCTTCTTCACGCTCCTAGATCGTAACGCCACCAGGCGGCAAAGAGTTCCTAACCTTCTGGAAGGTGAAGTGTGGGGCAGGACACCTTCTGTAGGAGCTGATACAGGAAAACAACACAGCTTATTTAAATGCCGTATTTAGGGGCGCCTGGGTGGCTCGTCGGTTGGGCGTCCGACTTCGGCCCAGGTCATGATCTCACAGTCTGTGGGTTGGAGCCCCGCATCAGGCTCTGTGCTGACAGCTCAGAGCCTGGAGCCTGCTTCCGATTCTGTGTCTCCAGCTCTCTCTCTGGCCCTCCCCTGCTCATGTTCTGTCTCTCTCTGTCACAAAAATAAATAAAAACATAAAAAAAAAAATTCTTTTAAATGCCGTATTTAAAACCAAAAGGGGGGGGAGGGGGGCGTGCCTGGGGAGCTCAGTCCTTTGAGCGTCCAACCCTTGATCTCGGCTCAGGTCGTGATCTCACGGTTCGTGGGGTCAAGCCCTGAGTTTGGCTCTGCACTGACGGTGCAGAACCTCCTTGGGGTTCTCTTTCTCCTTCTCTGTGCCCCTCCTCTGCGCGTTCTCTCTCTCTCTCCCTCTCGCTTAAACATAAACATTGAAAAGCAAAACAAACAACAACCTGTACAGCTACACAGGTTGTGAGAGCTACCACACCCAGGCACACATATTGGCGACTGAGAAGAAAAGACGTTTGTGAGTAACTTTCACGTAGGAGATGAAGGAAAACTTCCTTGGGGGTTGGAGTTAAAAAACATCATCAGCAGGGGTGCCTGGGTGGCTCAGTCGGCTGAGCGTCGGACTCTTGATTTTGGCTCAGGTCATGATCTCTCGGTTCGTGGGTTCCAGCCCCGCCCTGGGCTCTGTGCTGACAGCTCAGAGCCTGCTTTGGATTCTCTCTCTCTCCCTCTCTCTCTGTTCCTCCTCCCGTTGTGCTCTCTCTCTCTCAAAGCAGATAAATTAAAAAAAAATAAACACCACCGGCGAAATGCAAACTCCTGGACACACAGGGGCAGTCATGACTCAGATGAAGGAAATCAGATACGGCCTCAGAGTCATGTCTCCAGTGTAACCTACAGAGAGGCTTTCTCAGTGCGCCCTGCCAGGGGCACGGGACAGACGCAGCCTGTCTTTACCACCCTGCCTGGCTTCCTGCCAGGGCAGAAAGCATCTCCTAGACAAAGCTGCATTTCCATCTTGGCGGAAAGACACCTAGCACACGGCTTACACACCTCATGGTTTCATCAGAGCTCCTTTGCTGGGCTGACCGTGATGATGTCCTCAGCGTCAGCAGAGGACAGTGGACAGTAAGACTATTTGGCACTAAGACACCGAAGGCTTGTGGCAGTTAAATTTTAAATTAGTCTGTGGTAGCTGCCTTCTCCTCTAATCGATGAGTTTCCCGAAACAAGAACTGACATAAATTGCATGTAGATCCCTAACAGCCTCTGGCTTGGGATTTAAATATATATGCATTTTAAAGTTTATTATTGGGAGAGAGAGCACGAGTGAGTGGGGGAGGGACAGAGAGAGGGCGCACAGAGGAGGGGGTGCAGGCAGGACAGGCCACGGCCGGGCGGGGACGCGAGCTCCCGGGGGACGCCGGCCAGAGCAGCTGATGGAAGGAAGCCCCTTTTGCTCATGGTGGCCACTTGCTCTGTGATGCGTTAGGGCCACCCCACCCCGCACCTCGAGCTTGACCTCTTGATCTCTCCACCCCTGTCCTCAGGCTGTCACAGCTCCGTCACCTGAAGTGCTTGTGCCTTGGGGCACTGGGGCCCGTGGCCTGGCCCCACCTGCCCGCTGTGTTGGGGGGTGTCCGCGGCCGAGTGCCCCTCGGCCCTACACAGGCCCTTCCTCAGGCGGCCTCCCCGACCCTGTGGACCAGACAGGGCTCTTGTGTGCCCTCACTGGACGTCACAGGCCCCTGGATGCTGCAGTCCCCACAGCATCCTGCCGAGGGGAATGTCCACTGTACTGCAGGCTGGGCACTCGGTGAACGGCCAGCGTGACCGGATTTTTTATTTTACTTCAGTGACATGTAATGTACTCATGGAGGCCACACTGGGCCTGTTCACCCTGAAACCCTGGCGCTGGACGCCGGCCAAAGTGAGGGCTCTGCGGCCGTTGCCATGTCAAGTAAGAGACTGTCTCTGTCTCTGTCTCTATCTCTCTGTGTCTCCGTCTCTGTGTCTATTTCTATGTCTCTATGTCTCTGTGTCTGTCTCTCTATTTCTATGTCTCTATGTCTCTGTGTCTGTCTCTTTGTCTCCCTCTGTCTCTACATCTGTGTCCCTGTGTCTCTGCCTCTGTGCCTGTCTCTGTGCCCCTGTGTCTCTGTCTCAGGACCCTTGCACAGCCCCGAACGTGACAACTGCACAATGCGGGCTCCCATGTCACACCTGTAAGCGGCTCCCATGCACGGCGACCTCCCGGGCTTCCAAGGATGATGGATGGAGGTGAAGGGAAGGGGCACAAAGAAAAGAGGCCTGATAGCCCCAAGCTCCTGTTTTATTTTTATTCCTTTCCCGGTTTGCTGAGGCACAACCGACACACAAAAATCGCGTCACGGAAGGCGCGCTGCGGCCCGATTCGATGCGCCCACACCGCACATGGCAGGCCTGTCCCAGCGCAGGGCCCTGGGCACACCGGCCCCACATTCTCGCCCAGCCTGTGCTCTAGCGCGTCCCACCAGTCGCCCGAGTGCCTGGGTGTCCACCGTGGGCCCCAAATCCTGCCACGTGTCACTTCTCTCGCAGGCATAACACCAGCACCGGCCCCTGGCAGGAGGCCATCAGGAGTACGCTGTCCCAACCGGACATTGAGGCAGATGAGCGCCGAGCACGAGGAGCATAAAGGTTAGGACCTCTGCTGCCATCACCCCCGGAGGACGGGTGCAGCCCCCACGTGGCCCGCCCTGGGGACCCAGGAGCGGTGTGGACGGAGGCGGGAGGACCGAGGTCTGCCCCCTGGTCCGCAGGGCCTTCTGAGCTGCGCACAGGGCCACCATCAGCCCTGTGGCCACCCTGCCCTGTGATGCAGGGCTGGCCCCTCTTCCCGCCTCCTAGCTGGCCAGTACAGTCCAAGGGTCCATCCAGGCCCTCAAGAACAAGGCCACCGCCCCCCAGTCTGGCCGACAGGCTCCAGTCATCACACAGTGGGGACAGTCCGTCACAGACTCCTAGTGTGAGTGTCCCCCGGGGCTCAGGCTGGTGGAGGAGTGCCCCACGCAGGGCTCAGCTGAGGGAGGTCACAACAAGGACCCAGCGAGAAGACTCTCGACTCCTCAGCTTATCACGCTTTTCCATTCTTTAAAGGTCCCTGCCCTCAAAACAAGGTTCTTTTACAATGTAAAGTACATTAATGCTCATCTTCTACCTACTTCGCCCACCTTGACCTTGTGTTTCACAAGACAATCTGAGGTGCAGCTCTTTGAAGTGACTTTCTCCAAATGTGCTGCTCCATGGATTCTAGAACGTTCCATCTTCATGGGCCCACTACATGCCTACCATCTTGCCTTCTTCAAACCCTCACTCACAATAAAAGCTATAGGAACATTTACATTAGGGAACCAGTGGCTTGACTATTTATACTCTGAGAAGCACACTAATTTTGAAAAGCTGCCATCCCCAAAACATACCTTTCAGACATGCTAATTTTAAAAATAATCACAATTTGTCCGAATTCTTGCAGCTACTATTTGGTATCAACATCCTGATGAACTGCTGTAATAGAAATAGTTAGATACTAAAAACAGCCATAGTCTCCAGATTATTCCAATTCTCACAGCGTATCATGTTGCATTGGGCTAAATGCTTGTAAAGGGCTAAATATTGTAAAGGAAATGTGAGTTTTATTCTAGACTCAAAGCTAAGGCTACAAACACTTGTGATAATTTCCCTTCAGCGATCAATGTCCCTAAGTGCTAAGTGCAAAGCAGTGAGCTTATAGTTAGTGCTCAACGACCCCGTTTACATCAAAGTCATTGTGAAGATATAGAGGTATGAGCGGCTTCTGGTCACTTTCATAGTCTGGGTGCCTAAAACTCAGGACAGTATTGGGTAGTAATCTGTGCCGGTTGCACACGCCCAGCCAGGTGAGAACAGGGGGTGTGGGAGGGGAATGCTGGGAGAGCCAGAGAGGGACGGGTTCACAGCCCAGCAGGCATCTTGGGCAAAGGGGACTGTAAGAGTTCCCTGTAACTTTAAAAACGGATTCTCTCTCTCTGTTGTATTGGTTCTGGGTATCTAGAGCAGAGACTTCCGG
>NW_024412412.1:328167-347004 GCF_014898765.1 Herpailurus yagouaroundi
CAAATAAAATTGAAAGAACGCACGAGACCTGCATGTCACAGAAAGGGCGGCTGGCTAAAACACCAGTCCAGATAATAAATACTTCATGACTGTAAGTCTGTATGCCTATGGCCAGCTGACGAACTTTGCTCTGATAAGCAATGATGTTCTCATCTGTTGCCACTATATAAGTATCGACTTTGCAAGAACGTAACAAACATGTGGTCAACATACACATTTAATAATCTTCAGCCTCATTACTTCCTGTGTTCTTTCCTGAAGCAGGTTTTCACACTGAAAAGATCTCCAAATTTTCTGGGTTAGCTTCCAACAGGCTTAAATTCTATGTTTTCAGAAAATGAAACTACTTTTCATGTCCATTTATTGGGTCTTGAAAACTGAGGAACAGGTGCTTAGTGGACGGACGGCCTCACCCACAAAAAGATTCGGATGCATTCTTCTCTAAACAATTCACATTAGTTCCCTATGATAACTTTCAATAAAATGACCAATAAAATGGTGAAAATTTCAAAGTAAAAAAATAAATGGTTTAATACACGGCAACAAAATGCTACATCCCTTAAATAAAAGGTTAAAACCAACACGATTCACTGAAGTTACAATTAGGTGAAGGGGGATTTTTAAAGGATGGGAAGTCAGGAAAGTGATGAAAACACAAACAAGGAAAAGACACCTCAATTTTCAATAAACACAAAGTGATAAAAGGCTTACATGGACTGAACATATTCTCCAAGAACAGAACGGGGGGGGGGGGGGGGGGGGGGGAGTCACAGGCCGAGCAGGCAGGCGTGTGCCGGGCACCTGGTCCCTGCCACAGGTTCCGCCGGGCTGCAAGCTGTGGGCTCACTGGGCACCTGCCTTCCACCCCCAGGACACTCAGCCGGGGCTCCAGGGCCAGCGGGCTCCAGGCCAAAGCCCGGGTGTGCACTGACAGCCTGTGTGCGTCCAGACAGGGCACTGGGTGTGGAAGGGCCCGTGTGGACACACCAACCCTCTCCCGACTCAGCCCCTCACACATCCACCCGACGGTGGGTGGGGTCATGGGGTCACCGTCCACCCTTGTCCGCCAGACTCCACCCTGGCGGCTTCTGAACACACGCCCGCAGACTCGCTCAGTGCCTGGTCTCAGCCCTCGTGTGAACCTGTTCTCTGAAGACAGAAGCTTCCAGGGGGCCGACTGGTCATGAGGTGCCAAGCGTGAGGACTTGGCTCCCAGGACATGCGTCCTTCTCCCGCCTCGTTCCCTGAAGCCAACAGGACTCTCTGCCCCGGCAGCCCGTGGAGGCCAGGTCTTGTGTCGCGTCTTGTGCCCATTTTACAGACGACAGACAGCGGTCCCTGCGGGGAGACTCAACCAGCCCACACCATGTTGTCAGCTGACCGCTTACACCCAGCACGGCTGCCGGGCTCAGGGATGGTTTCGCCCAAGGAAACATCTCCTGTTTGCTTCCTAAGGGTAACATCTTGATGCAACTTAGCTCGAAAATTTCATACGACCCAGACACGGTTCACTTCTCTTGAAAAAGAGTCATGCACGTTAGTAATTAGATCTGATATGCAGGCAACAGAAGCGATATAAGCATCGTTTTAGGTGTCAGCATTTCCAGAATAACCTGTGGCCTGTGTCCACCGGGCAATGACTACACGTGAATGAAGGTCATCGTCTTTCCGAGAAGGACAGAATGTAGCTGCTGGCTGCATTATGTGCAGAGCTCTGAGTAAAGTACAATGAAAAAAAATGGTGAAATGATAAATTTGACCCTTTACAACATTTTTCACATCAACATACCAGGCCTTTTTATGGCTCTTCATTCCCTGTGCCCAAAACTAACTTATTTCCTGCTTATGAGCCAGCCTTCTCTTACTGCTGAGTCCAGGCTCAAACCTGTGACCCCAGGGCTCCCCTCCCACTAACGACATCGGCAAGTGAGGATAAAACTCGTCACAGGCTCTACTCCACTTACTAGGCCGAGGGCCTTACACGCGAGAGCGTTGTGTTTCGGCCGTGCTTGTCTCTCCGTGTCTGATGTTCTAGGTTCTCAGCAAACAGTTCGTGTTTCAGATCCTGCCTCGAGGAGGAAGTGAGGACACTGGGGAGGCCAGATCTCCTTGCGCCCTCAAAGTCAAAAGCAAAAGCCGTGATTTCTCTTATGAATCCACTGTCTTTTGGAGCCCGAAGTATCGTGGCCTGTGGTCCACTTTGATCCCACACCAGGAAGGTGCTCTCTTGTCCAGGGTTTCTCTCTCTCCATCAGAGTGATTAGGGTGGATTTGGGAGGAGATCTGGGTCTCCTTAACTGCTTACTAATGGGGTTCCTTGGGTTACCAGCTAGTGCGTCTCAGGGTCCAGATGGCTGGGACACTCTCAGAGACGCCACCCAAAGACGGACGACAGCACCCCGGGGGAAGGGGGTGGGGCGCCTCCACACTGTCCTCCGCGCAGCTGGGGGTGGAGCCATCACTGGCTCTTCTGCGGCCACCTGCTCCCTCACAAGCCCCCGTTTGGGGCAAACTCGTGTTTCCTGAGGGTCCGAGGACGCTGAGATTGAGAGTGACAGGCGTGGGAATATAATGGGACCTCCGTTCAGAATTCACGGGGTTCTCGTGCTGCCTCGTTGTTTCAGGGCACAGCAGAGCTATGGAAATCCTTAATTCCAAAAGACCACTTTTCTTTAACCTTTTCTTTATTTCTGAGAAAGTGTAAGCGGAGGAGGGGCAGAGAGAGAGGGGCAGAGGGTCTGAAGCAGGCTCTCTGCCGACAGCAGTGAACCTGACATGAGGCTTGAACTCACGGCCTGTGAGATTATGACCTGAGCTGAAGTCTGCAATAACCACACAACTTGTCCCCGTTTACTGTTCATTCCCTATCTCCTGAATAATTTAGAAGGTGTCAACTGCTCTTAGGAAGGATTTGTGAAGTCCCACGTGAAACCAAATTTGTGTCCGTGTAGACACGGGAGAGTGCAGTGACCTGGCAGCTGGTGCTACAGGAAGGTCACAGGCCGCCACCCGGGAGAACGTGGTCTGTCTGCACCTCACTTCCCTGAAGCCTCAGAAAACCTCTCGACAGCACTCAGCACCATCTGCAGTGCGCGGACAGGCTAGGCAGTGGGGTGGGGACCCTGCCGTCCACAACAGCCGGGCGGGGGACCAGCTGTCAGTCTACAGGGACCGCGTGCTGAGTGAAGGGTGGCCCCACGGGGCTCAGCCTGGTGCCTCCTCGTGTTTCCTTCGCTCCCTGCTCTCTGACGTCATGCTGTCCGTCTGGCTGATGCTGGTCTCCCGAGAATACACTGTCTGCTGAACAGTTTGCCCCCCGTCCACCACTATCGCGTGGTATGCTGGCACAACCCCTCACTGGTGGCTCCAAGACGCTGCTTCAGAGTTAAAAGTATTTCCATGGCTACTCTTTACCTGTTATTACTTTACGGGACAGTCAATTCAAGCAAATACAAGTGCACTAACGTTTCAAAGTGGCACGGTCTTCAGAGAACCGTCTAGTTCAAACCCCTCATTACACAGACGAGAGAAGCGTGACCCCCACGGTCAGAAGGCCGGTCAGGTGGCTGAGAGGGCTGCAGAACTCGGGCCTCAGACCCCCACACGTCCCTCTTCCTGGCATCTCCCGCACTGGCGGCCAAACACCCCACCTTCGCCTGCTGCCGCTATCGAAGCTCCATGCACAAACAGGCCTGGGATCCCGGCCCCGAGGGAGACGGTGCCCGTGCGAGGCCCTGACCGGGAGCGCAGCACAAACCCTCCTTTTGGCCGTGGACTTGTGACCTCGTGCATGGAGAACTCCACAAGCCCGTGTGGTAGAGGCTGTGGGTGCTGGTGAGGATGCCGCAGCCCAGACACCCGGCGTGGCCCAGAGGCGTGGCCCAGAGGCGTGGCTGTCCTCTGGAAACTTCGGCATGCACTGGTGGGGCCGGTGCTTGGGCTTCTGATGGGACTCACGTGGTCCTGCTCACCGTCACTGCACGCCCTGTGTCTGTCCTTGCCTGCCGCATAGGGTGTGACCGTCCTCTTCTCAAACAGCCCGGACTCCTCTCCTGTCAGAGCTGCAATCTGTGATTACCCGCCTGTCCCATTTCTCCCAACCCCTCCCCGGTGCTCTCTTTCTAGGACTTGGCCTTTTGTTTGTTTAGGTTCCACACATAAGGGATGCCATGCGGGATTTCACGTTCTCCCTCAGACGTGGCTCACTCGCCTCCACGTCCATGCATGTGGTCACAAATGGCAGGATTTCCTTCTTTCTCCTGCTGATCAACAACTAGTGTACGTTCACATGATGGCGACTTCATCCACCCAGCCTTCCACAGACACGAGGGGTTGTTTCCACGTGTTGCTTTTGCGAACCACCCGCAGTGAACACGGGGACAGGTTTCTCTCGGTGATCTTGTTTCCACTCCCTGAGGTTCTGTGCCCACAAGTGGAATTGCTGGGTCGTACGTAGCTCTTCGAATTGTGTGAGGAGCCTCCACACTGCTCTCCAGAGCGGCCACACCAGTTTGCATTCCCACCATCAGCAAGAAGCCTCCCCTTTCTCCGCACCCTGGCCGACCTCTGTTGTTCCCTGAGTTGTTAACTGTAGCCACTCTGACAGGTGTGAGGTGGGATCTCCTCATGGCTTTGATTTGTGTTTTCCTGATGAGGAGTGATGCTGAGCATCTTGTCATGGGTCCGTTGCATCTGGAGGCCTTCTTTGGAAAAGTGTCTAAATGTCTGTTCATGTCTTCTGCCCATTTTTTAATCAGATTTTTCGTTTCTGGGCTACTGTTGTATAAATTCTTTATATATTTGGGATATTAACCCCTTATTGGACATAGGCTTTGCAAATATTTTTCCCATTCCCTCGGCTGCCTTTTTTGTTTTGTTAGTGGTTTCCTTAACTGTGCAGAAGGTTCTTATCTTGGTATAGTCCAGATAGTTTATGTTTTGCTTTTATTGACTCTGCTTTTGGTGTCAAATCCAAAAAATCACTGACAAGAACTATGTCAAAGAGCTTTCCCCCATGTTTTCTTCTAGCATTTTCATGGTTTCAGATCTCATATTTAGGTCTTTAATCCATATTGAATTTATTTTTGCGTATGGTGTAAGAAAGGGGCCCAGTTTTCCCAACACCATCTGTTGAAGAGATTGTCTTTTCCCCATTTGTGTATTCTTGCCTGTCTTGTTGCAGATTCACTGACCATATAGCTGGTTGATTTCTGGGCTCTTTGTTCCGTTCCACTGATCTACGTGTCTGTTTTGTGGCAGTACCACACTGACTTGACTATCACAGCTTTGTAATAGAACTTGAAACTTGCGACTGTGTTGCTTCCAGCTTTGTTCTTCTTTCTCAGCATTGCTTTGCCTCTTCAGGGTATTTTGTGTTGCACATGGATTTTAGGATCGTTTGTCCTATTTCTTTGAAAAATGCCATTGGTAATTTGATAGGGTTGACACTGACTCTGTGGACTGCTTTGGGCAGTACGGACGCTTTAACAATATTACTCTTCCAGCCCATGAGCGTGGAGGTCTCTCCATTTGTCTTTAGTTTCTTTGATCAGTGTTTTATCAGGTCTTTCACTTCCTTGGTTAAGTTTACTCCCAGATATTTTATTCTGTTTGATGCAGGTGTACATGGGACTGTTTCCCTGACTACTTCTAACAGTTTGTCGTCAATGTATAGAAACGAAACTTATTTCTGTATACTGACTATGTATCCTACATCCTTACTGAATTTATCAGTTCCAACAATTCTTTTGTGGAGCCTTTAGGATTTCTTCTATGTAATATCATGTTATCTACAAACAGTGAGTTTCGCTTCTTCCTTGCCAATCTGGATGCCTTCTATTCCTTCCTCTTGCCCGAATGATCTGGCCAGGACTTCCCATGCTGTGTTGAGTACATGTGGTATGAGAACAGACGTCCTTGTCTGAAATAATGTCCTACCTTCTTTTCTCAGGGTCTCCTTCTATAACGTTTATTAGTTGAAGAACTATTAATCAATATCTAATAAAAGTATTTACAATTCATTCCATTACCGCAATGCACTCACTTGAAGCTAAAGTAGAAATCTACATATTTCTCTAATCCAAATTTCTTATGAGTATATGCCAATGATGGCTGGAAAGTCAGTGGCTCTACTTTAAGAAAATTAAGGGCAAACAGAACAAACGTGGCTGAAGAGGTGAACTGAGTGCATCAGCACATGATTTCAAAATAATACTCTGACACCTTGTGCCACGGGGCCCATGACCAAGCATTCATCAGGTTTGTGCTGGCTCACTTCACGGAGGAGGGACCCAGAGCATCAGGTGCGTTGGTAAGACACCAGAGGAACACAACGTGAGCGCACACAAGAGTTCCAGCCTCTCAGGGACCCAAGGATGCACGAAAGCCTTCCAGGGGCTGGCAGCTGGTTCCACCTCACGTCTGGTGAGGGTGCTCAGGTCGTCAGCAGATCGACCCCACCTCCACTGCCCCTCCCAGCCACCTGACGCACCCTCAAGCAGGTGGGACGTGGCCCCTGGTCAGCAGGTTTTGGCCAAGTGCCTTCCTAGGCCTCCCCCTGGCCTCCATCTGCATTTGGTAAAAACTGCACTTGGTAGTCAAACAAGGTGGGGTGCTGGGCTATGTGCTACAGTGACGCCCTCGGAGGCCTCAAGGAAGCCAGGGGTGGGGCTTCCCTCAGCCCAGACACAGGCGACAAGTCTGAAGCCACCTGCCAATACACGGAAGGGACAGATGCCTGGCTCACAGTGAGTCTGCAGGGAACCGTGCAGTTAGCTCCTGCTTCCAAGAGCCACGAGGTCAGTATTTCTTTTCGTGCATGTTATTAGAATAATGATCGCAAGACTTAATGTTAACGACTTTGCAGATTCATCTGAACAAAACCACGTCCATATGGCTGAAACCACTGGTGATTATGAACTCGGAGAGCAGACTTTCCTCACGGGCTGTTTCTATAAGTAATTACTGCCCTCACTTCCCAACGTTGACTAAAGACTCAAGTCCAGGCTCCGGTGTCTCGGGGAACAAAAGCTGGCTGTGCTTATGTTGGCGCAATTTTGCAGTAAACCCACTTTAACTGGCACACAAGTCCGGGCTGTTACCGCCATGAGGCAAGTGAGGGAAGTGAGTCCAGAGGACAGAAGGATCCCTCGCACAGGACGTGGTGCTGCAGACCTGGGGCCCTTTCCCCTGAGGCCCCAGCTGTCCTGAGGCTGGGGAAGGTGTCCTCAGCATTGGGACAGCGACCCAAACAACCAAGAACAGGACAGCGGGCCACTCCACAGGTACTGGACACGGCGGGCCGCTCCAGGGGTAACGGGACACGGCGGGACGCTCCAGCGGTAATGGACACGTTTACCAGCTTCTTGAGAACAACATGCAACACGGTGTGAGCAAGATGGGAAGAGCTGGGGTGTCTAAGGCAGTAAGGAGCACAGGGAGCACGGATTTCTTTTTATCTAAAGCTGTAGAAGGTACTGAAGTGGCTCACATGCGAGGGGGTCCTACAGGCCGACGGTACGGTACGCATTTAGTCTGATTACACTACTTCCTCTCCCGACAGCTCCCACCCACCCGCCCATTCCTAACCAATATTAAGCCTAAAAGAATTCAAAGTCTGTATTTGTTACACTCAGACACTACCTACAGGACAGAAAAAGGCCGCACAGAGAGCAAGGAGCACACAGTTGATACTTGGGTTGACAAGAGCACATTCTTGTCTCTACAGCAAACCCGTGTGCCTGGAACAGATCTAATGACAACACTTCACAAGCCCCGAGTGCAGATATACCCCAGGGCCAGGGGACACCTGCAATGGAGCCAGTGCGGGGCGACCCTGACGAGGGCTCCCGGGGCAGTGTGGGGTGACCAGGACCAGGGCTTCCCGCCAGCTCCCCAGGCGGCCTGGGGACTCTGGCTCTGGTACCACACCTGGACGTGCCTCGGTTCCCGTGTGCTCTGGGCCGAAGCTCTGTCCTGCAGGAGTCCTGGTGAGGGTGCCCAGAGCATGCAGGCAGCAGCAGGCTCAGCAGCCACAAGTGGGCACAAAGGCAAGACAGGGTCACCCCTTTTCTCCTTAAGTGTTCTCTAAGTCACTATGTAATTGACTTACTGGTCCTGGGTATTCACAATGGAAATCTAAAGTGGTTCTTTGAAAAACAGTAACGATTTGACTTTTTCTTCTTTTTCCAATCTCAGTTCTCATGTTCTCTTTGCTTAAAATCGCAAATGAAAAGATTCAGGATTCCTCCCAGCTTCCAGGTTTGCACACCTCTGCCTGGCGCGTCCTCTGGCCCCACAGGGAGCTAGGTGTGGCTGTGCAGCAGCGTGGGCCCCAGGCCTCGGCGAGACCCCAGCCCACACACCCACCGCACAGCACAGCACGGCCTTTCATTTCAGAGACCACTGGTGGGAGGCCTTCTCCAACTTTATCACCTCCAACACCTTGCTTCCTGGGCTGACAAGGAACAGGGAGTAAACAAAGTAGTTGGAAACATTTAGACGTCAGTTACAAGTGTTCAAAAGTGAAAGATAAGGACTTCCCAGGCCTGGATCTGTATTCAAAGCTCTTCTGGAAAAGTGGCCACAGGACCCTGGACTCACAGGGCCTCTAGAAAGAGCCGCCTCTTAAAGCCAAGCCGTGGTCCCCATGGAGGTGGGTGGAGCCGGTGAGGAACTGCAGACCCAAGTGGCAGACGGCCGGCCACACAGCATCAGGGCCCAAGTCGATGGGAGCCCAGATGGAAGGTGAGGGTGAGTCTCAGTGGACAGAGCAACGTGGACAGAACTGATCTTGGGTACAGACCTGTCCACTCTCTCCTTGGTGGGTGATGGGCCAAGTACCATCCCCCACATCATCACTCCCTTCCCGGGGAAAGGAAGACCCACGGAAGGTTCTCTCCACAATGGCCACGCCCACAACAGGTAACAGAGAAAGAGACAAACTAACAAATTTTCCTGACAAACACCTCACAGAGACATGCCCTGTGATAATGCTTCAGTCAACGGTATACAATTTGCGTTGAACTATGAGGTGACCATGGAGCTTAAAAGGAATGCATCCCAGGTCCTCAGTTTCCCTGGTCTTTTCTCTTTGGCTCTCGTCAGTGCACAGCTGTCAGGGTGGCACCACAGGGCCAGCTGGCTGGCTTCCGGCAGGGCATCCGTCCACCTCGTACAAACACCTCAACTTCCTAGGAGGGCATCCCTACAGCTCGGAGCCTACCGATCACAGGACAGACTCAAGCCTCTGGCACTGGGGTCCCTCACGTGGCCCAGCCCGTGCTGGCCTCCTCGGCAGGGCCGACTGTGTGCAGCTGTGGGTGAACCAGAACTGACTGAGCACAGCAGCACGGGACACATGGTTTTTACTGAATAGACTGAGCACACGGTGAAGTGTGCTCCCCAAAGTAATTCATCCTCGTAAGAACACAGTTAAATTTCCTAATGAAATAATCCCTTTATCTACTAATCACATTCCAAAGATTTTCAACAGGGTTTGAAAAGATGAATAGATTATTCCTCACCTACCCCATTTTTGGTTCTATGGTTTCTGGTCCTTTAATTAGAGACTTGGAAAGATCAATGTACAAGGAAACCACATTCTCTTGACATTTGTAGGATAGAGTTTCTGAGTTTATACTTGTTGAAACTCGTCTGGGTGAAACCTCTTATTTGCGGATTTAACGTAACATCGGCACATCCACCAAAGCAGGTATGTCTTTTGTTCACGCGGCCTTCGACCACAAAAGCAAGACAGACATTCAATTCTTTCACAAAAGTGAGGCAAAGCAAGTTATTTCCATCATTACAAAACTGATATACGATCTCAGAAATGCTGAATAAAATGGAAAATCAAGAAAAAAGTTCTCCTTAAACCACAACAACTACCATTAACATGTGACGCATTTAATAGCAGCACGAGTGATGACGGCCACGGTCGGGTCCCAGCTAAATCTCCTCCTGCCTCAAGTCTGTTTTCCTGCCGCTATGAATTTTGTGACGTCACTTTTAATGATTGCAGGACACAAACGAGCCCACTGGGTAGCCGTCCAGTGACCTGCTCCCCCGGCCCTGTCGCGGTAAATTTGGGTGAAGTTAAGCTGCAGAATCACGCCTCACCTGAGAGGGGGCATCCTTTTCCCGCGTCATCGCTGCCCGAGCTGTCCTCGGAGGCCGGGCTGGCCTGCGGCTCTGGGGGGGCTGGGACGTACCCCTCAGGAGGCAAACTCGCCGTGTAGAGCCGCCTTCGAGGAGGTACCTTGGAGTCTCCACCTGCAGGAGACAAGGGGGCTGTGAACATGGCATACTGTGATGAGACCCTCACTGGCCCTGGCCCTTCCCCAACCACATCCACTGGAGACACGAAACCCAACAGGTCACAAAGCCCAGCCACTGCTGTCAGCACTGATCTCAGGACACCAAGCACTTGGCCAGAGCAGCAGGACAGCCCAAGATCCAGCCAGGAAAAAGGAAGGATCCGTGATTAACTAACCTCTGTGTTTTACAACGATGTAAAAGTATAAGTAAGCAGAAAAAACAATATTCTACAGAGCATACCTTCCACTGTTACAACATGAATCTCTTGACGTTTTGGTGCACAATCTGGGATTTCTCCAGGCGTGCGAACAACCCACATATGCTGTGTACACACACACCTTAATGGGATCTTGCCACATGCATTTGATAATCACACATTTGTATATTACGTGTATCATATCATTCAGAAGTTAAGAGAACATGATGAGGAAATATATTAAGATATATTTACATCTACACGATCTTTTAACGGCTACATAATATGCCACGTTTTGGCAAATTATAACTTAATTATAATTCAACCATTGTCCTAGATTTCGCACATGGAGATTGACTCTAAATTTTCACTATCACAGACAGCTTCTACGACCGTCCTTGTTGCACAAACTTTGCACACTTGACCACGGAGTTCCTTCAGACAAAGTCCTGGAGATGAACTGCTGGTCCGAAGGATGAGCACCTTTTTTGCTGGCTCTTGACACACGTGGTCCAGAACAGCATCCCCACCACCCTGCCTCCTGCCATTCTCTTTCCGACATCGGGTGGCATTGGCCACAGTTGATTCGCGTACAGCTGACAGAGCGTGTTGTATCCGTTCACGCGTACCACATACGGACTCGACCGCTGTACGCACAGTGCCCTGCTCCTGCGAGAGGCACGGTCACCATCTGTCAGCACACGGCAGTATGACACTACTGACCCTGGTCCCCGTGCTGCACTGTCATTTCTGTCACTGGACCACGCACAGGAACAAACTCTGAATAAACTCGGAGTGTGAGCAGAGAGAGTGTGGGGGCAGTGGTGCAGTTGGGGGGAGTTCTGGGGACCCGCGTGACTCAAGTGGAGCCCATTCTGGGGTGGTCGCCAACACGTGCCTGGTCGTCCTGTCCTTTTAGCTCCTTATTCGGACCTGGAGTGGCTCACACTGAGGTCGCTGAGCGCCTCTCGCGGGGCACTGGACACTGTGATACACGGCAGCCTCATCTCTGCCCGGGAGGGAGCCAGTAACGCGGTGCTCATGGCCACACAGAGAGCCACAAGGGAAACGAGCACAGGACACAGGGGCAGCCGGCCGGAGGAGAGGCCCGGGGCCATGACTCTGTCTTGTGCCTGAGGAGCAGCACAGACTTCATGAGGAGGAAGATGTGTTCGGGAAGGAGCTCAGATGTACAGGCGTCCCTACAGGGTCCCCTGGCCCCTCGGCCTGTCTGTAACGGAGACGCGCTTTCAGAAGCTTGCACACTTGACCCCTGTATTTCCTAATGGTGGTCACGGTCGTGCGAGCCGGTTCCGAGTGTCCAGCCCAGCATCTCAGAACAGAGCCAGCAGCACAGCCAGGCTTTGAAACGTTCAAGTAAATGCTGTCACTGACCGAAGGAGAGACGTTTGTCACAGTGTCCTCACACCACGTGCCACCATCAAAAACTGGTTTAGTTCCTTCCTTCCATTACACACACAGCAGGTGTGGCCATTAGGTGTTCAGACTTCAGACTTTCAGCCCCCACACAAGTAACAGGCTGTAAGCTCCGCCTTCCTGTCTCCGGTAGAATGATCGAAACTTGGCTCTGACCCCCGACCACACGGTATGGTCGGCCCAGAGCCCTCCTAGAGCCCCCATGAGTCCTGGAGGGGACACCTTGTCTTCCCTGCTCTGGCCCCAGTCCTGGGCCTGGCTCCTACCTCTCCTTTGTCCCTGTCATTCCAGACGCAAAATTCAGCATCCTCCTTTTCTACAAATTGTCCACTCACCCCCAAGCACCTCGAGAGCTGAGTAATTAAGAAAATACTTAAGACTTTACATTTTTAGAGGTTTTAGGTTCAGAGCAAAATTGAGAAAGGTACAGAGACTTCCCTTATACCCCTCTGCACACACACTCTGCCCCCCCCCCGACCTATGGGGGCGCCCCCCACCCCCATCAGAGGGCACATCTGTTACAGTCAGAGATCCGACACGGACACACTGTCATCACCCAGGGTCCACAGTCCACGTGAGGGTCACTCCTGGTGTTGTGCATTCTGTGGGTCTGGACAATGCAGGATTCCCTGTACTCACATCACTGCCCTAAAAACCCTCTGTGCTCCACCTGGCCATCCCCCGCCCTCAGCCTCTGGCAACCACTCACGTTTTCCCTACCTGGTTTGCCTTTTCCAGAATGTCATGTAGTTGGAATCATGCAGTTTGTAGATTTCTCAGACAGCCTTCTTTCACTTAGATCTGCATTTAAGCCTAATCTGTGTCTTTTCACGGCTTGAAGGCCATGAAATATTCCAGGGTGTGAACGGACCTCAGCAAACCTGCCACCCGCTGCAGGGTCTGAACTGACCTCAGTGTACCTGTTACCCACTGCAGGGAGTCGTGGTTGCTTCCACATTTTGGGAATTACGAACAAAGCTGCTGTAAACATCTGTTGCAGGTTTCATATGGACAATAGTTGAGCTATTTTAATGGAGTTTTGAGGGTGGGTGAGGGGTCAGATCATTTTCTGCACAATCTTTGCCATCTTGGTATCGCTGGCCCCTCCTCCTGCACCTCAAATAGAGTTCTTTTACCCTTTCTGGAAGTCTCGGGGCCACCAATACTTGTGCCCATGCAACTCAGGCAGGCTTTCCTCCTAAGAGGTAAGGGAAGTACATCAGTCAAGCAAATGATTTCCTTTGGGAAGGGGTCAGATTCAGGATGGGCTGACGGCTGGTACCTACACAGAGCAGAGAAAGGAGACGAGCTCTGGGCTTCGACATTTATAGGGATGGGGAGAGACGGGGCGGTGTCTGCCATGGACATAATGCTGTATGAGCATACGAGAGGGAGAGAGAGTCCCAAGCAGGGTCCACGCCCAGCACAGAGCCCGACATAGGGCTTCATCTCACGACCCTGGGATCATGACCTGAGCTGAAATCAAGAGTTGGACGCTTGACTGACTGAGCCACCCAGGCGCCACAAGGAAGACTTCTTAAGCCAGACACAAACAGCACAAACCACAGACTTAAAGACTGAGAAACCACATTCTATGAACTTCTAAACAATAGAACACATTGTTGTTTTCAAAAATTAAGAGAATCCATGGAGAGAAGGTGTACAGTTGGCCAAGAATTGGGATTTGGAATACAAAAAGAAATGAAATCTGTCAGATAAACTCCAAAAAAAACCCAAGAGGAAAATGGGCAAACAGTATGGTTTACACACATGCGCAAGCCGCCGAGCTCTTTACCTCACTAACCATCAGTAGAATGAGGTGCAGGCTCCCTCCACGTGAACAACATGGGTTTGAGCTGCTGGGGTCCACTGATATGGAGATTTATTTTGATACGTACAGTACATAACATGAATACATTTTCTCTTCCTTATAATTTTCTTAATGACGTTTCCTTGTCTGTAGCTGACTCTGTAGTAAGAATACAGTATATAATACATATACAGACATGTGTTAGTTGACTGTGTTATTGGTAAGACTTCTGGCCAACAGTAGGTAAATTTCTGGGAGTCCCAACTGCCTGGAGGCTGGCATCCCAACCCCTGGCTCGTTCAAGGGTCAGCTTGACTCAACAGGAATAACTGTTGAGTAGGACCCGGGGAAATGGGAACTAGCAGGTCACTTGAGTGGTGCATGTCTGACAGGCAAGTTGGCAAAATGAACAATAAACCTGAAGCTACTTCTCTGGGGACACGTGCTTGGGAAACGCCCGTGTGTAAAGGAGAGGTCGATGGTGACCCAGCGTATCCTTACTTCTAGAAAAGCCAAAAGAACGTACGATGTGCTTCTCCAGCCAAGACGGGGTGGTGGGAAGCGTGCACCATCCTGCCCAGAACAACCGCAAAGACAGGCCAACCTGATGAAACAAGTTCCAGATGCTGATCTCTGAGGAAGGGAACCAGCCATGAGACTGTGGCCATGCTGGCCTGGGGCGGAGTGAGCTCGAGGATTGGGGGTGGGGCCTGGCAGCTGGGGTCCAGGGAGGCCCGACGCCTGCAGGCCATGGGCAGCGTCCTCGGGAGAAGCGGGCTGCATTGAGCGAGCCTAGGGCTCTAGGGGGAGACCCTTGCGTGTTCTGCTGAGCGTGATGTGGGTGCCCCTGTGAGGAGCTGCCAGGCGGGGGCTGGGGCTCACAGCCTGGCACTGGGCAGAGCAACCTCAGGGAAGGGCCAGACAGAGCTGGGAGGGTGGGCAGGAGCACAGGAGAGGTGGCCCCTTCCGACCTCCATGGGGCACCCCTGGATGACAGACGGCAGTTCCTGCGGCCACGTGGACTTCTGCCTTGCCGCCTGGCCACGCGCACCCAGCCGGCCGAGATGTAAGAACATCTTAGCCCCATGGAAGTCCAATAAAACCCACAGAAAAGGACAAGGCATGGGACCAACAGGGCATCTGTAGGCTGTGGGGCAATGTCAGGTGGCCTCGTATGTGAACTTGAAGCCCTCCAAGAAACAGTTACGGAACATTCCCCACGTGATGAAAATCACAACCCCAGAGACCCAAGAAGCTCAGAAACTCGAAGGAGAGCTGTGGAGGAAACCACACGAGGCTCCGAAAACTCAGATTGCTAGACACCAGAGGTGGGGGGTACATCCCAATACAGTCACACAACAGCAGAGGACAGTGGCTACATAGACAGCAATCGCCATCATCAATATAAAGTTTCACAAGCCCCCTAGGAATCACACATATATACTAAAGTATACACACTGTATCAGCAAGCATGAAACTACATGGGAACCGGGGCTTCCAAATTCTAGGGAGACGAGAGGGAGACGTGGCTGGAGGGTGTTCGAAGACTTCACTTACGCTGTGAAACCTCAGGGTGTACCGTGTACTGATGAGACAACTTAAACACTGCAAGGTGATGGCCACTCCCCTCACATAAGTACGACATCTATTCTCAGGAACTGTTGGGTACACGGTACAGAATCGCTAACTGTAGTCCTCACGCTGTACATTAGCCCCCAGAACTTATCCCCCTTATAACTTTAGGTCGGTTCCCGTGACCATAATCCCCCCGTCCCCCAGCCCAGCCCCCAGCAACCTCTGTCCATTCTCTCTCAGTTTGAGGTTTTCAGCGTCCACGGAAACGTGAGATCATGCTGTGCCTGTCTTTCTCTGCCTGACTTACTCACTGGGTATGAGGCCCTTGAGCTCCATTTGTTACATTTTTTTTTATACAACAGCAGGCTTTCAGGGAAGCGGCAAAGGTTAAGAAGGAAAAGACCTGGGTAGAAGGGGTTCCGAGACAGCTGTTGTATCATCAAGATTTTATAAGAAAACATTCACATCTTAATGGAAAACTGCAGTTTTTACCAAAGAGCTTTGTCTGTTTTCATGACATCTCCAGGCATTCATAGATGTGTCTCCACATACTGATTTTCACGGACCCATAAAAAGCCCAGATTCAACAGCACGAACCTACCTGACCGACGCCCAGCCACCTGCTAGCCTGCCTGTCAGCATGGAGGTGGGCATTGCTCTGACACACGTATTCCCTAAAAACAAGTTTTAAAACGGGTGCCTCCGTACACACAAGTTATGGAGCTTGAGAGCCGCCATATGGAAGACTTACTTGTGCTGTGTCTAAGGGGGATCCAACGCACCACAGCCACTTACATAAGATACGTGATCAAGCTCTTGGCTCATTCACCCTTCTGTCCTCTGGAACTCCAACTCCCCCACAGGTTTGCCCTAATATAATAACTTTATCGCATCATGCTTCTCAAATAAACCGTCTTCTTTAAAAAATGTCTATGATGGTAAACATAATTTTTCTACATTATTAGAATTAGTAAAAGGCAACTGATCAAAGTAACAATTACTGCTTTTAATCATTACCCACTACAGAGCAAGTCCCTTGGGCCAAGATTCTCTGCTGAGAGGGAAGGAGTATGGAAGCACATGTGTCACTGCTACGAGACAGGGTCCTACAGGAACACTACCCGTCTTCATTTTACAGAGGTAACTGCTCAGAAACTCTGAACACAAAAATAGGTAGAAGACGGCATGTGGCTTTTTAAAAATAGCAATATTACTTGATTCATTGAATTCTTTGTAAATAATATGCCAAAAATCACAGAGAAATCCATCATCAAACAAAATTATTACTTTTTATTAAAGATTTTTAAAGTTTATTTATTTTGAGAGAGAGAGAGAGAGTGCGTGAGCAGGGGAGGGGCAGAGAGAGAGAGAGAGAGAGAATGCCAAGCAGACTTGAACCCACAAACTGTGAGATCATGACCTGAGCCGAAACTAAGAGTTCGATGCTTAACTGAGCCACCCAGACGCCCCTTCACAAAACTATTTTTTTAAAATCTTTATTTATTTTTGAGAGAGAGACCAAGTGCGAGCGGGAGAGGGGCAGAGAGAGAGGGAGACACAGAATCCAAAGCAGGCTCCAGGCTCCAAGCTGTCAGCACAGGGCCTGATGCGAGGCTCGAACTCACGAACCATGAGATCGTGACCTGAGCTGAAGTCAGCCACTTAACCAATTGAGCCACCCAGGCGTCCCTTCACAAAGCTATTTTTAACGATCGGCTGATAACTCAACTATTTCCTTCAATTTTGCTGAAAGCAAAGGAATGTCAAATACGTGACTTGGAAAGAGATGTGTTGCGTGTCCTTAGAATAATTCGCTTTCTTTCTGTGAGACCAGTATTCCCAACTGTCCCTTTGGTGGGCACACCGTGGTGGTGTCTATGCCTGGTAGGTCCTCCTTTTGCAAATGGGGGACCAGCAGCTGAGCAAAGTAAGCCTGCAGGACCCTGGGCACTTGCTTGGCGCAGGAGCTGGATAGTGTCGTGGACAGCAGTGTGGACAACGGTGCAGGAAGTGGTGTGGGCAATGGCGTGGAAAAGGGTGTGGACGATGGCGAGGACAACACTGTAGACAGTGGCACGGACAACAGTAAGGACACGTTGCTGCTGCGAACACCCACGTGAAAATGTTTGTGCAACATGTGTTTTCACTTCTCCTGGGTGTGGACAACGACATGGAAATGGCCAGGGGTCCTCCCCGCGCCCCAGCCACTGCCCCGTGCTCCCTGGCTCTCACAAGGGGTCCTCCCCGCGCCCCGGCCACAGCTCTTCACACTGCTTCCGCACCTGCACCGGGACGAGGACAGTCTCTGCCCAGCACAGTGAACTCAAGCTGGTCTTTAACGGAGGTGCCAGCACCGGCTTCTCTCCGCACTGAGCACGCTGAAGTCCACAGTGTGGGCACAGTGACCTTGCACTGCCAGATACAGGACGTGCAGGGTCACCACCCCTGACAGCCAGGCCAGAGCTGCCTGCTCCAGGGCAAAACATGACAACTGCCAGGTCACTGACCACCCCCCTCCCCTCCCCCCGCAAGCCCCTCACCTGTCAAGGTGGTGGCACTCCTGCCCCTGAGGTCCGTAGTGGCCACCCTCTCCGCTGGGTTTCCAGAAGCTGGAGCCACGGGTACCCTCTTTTCTTGGCCACAGGGAACACTAGGGAAAAGCCTCCTCAGAACTTTCTCCACGAACACTACAAGTGAAAAAGAGAAGAAAGAATTATTCACGGGGGTTCATTTAAATTGCAAATGGATTTTACCTAAAATAAAGACAAAGCCTGACATTACCACCAGAGAGAAAAGGGAATGTGTGTGAGGACAACCTAGCACGGTCCCCCGAGGACCCCCCAGCACCATCCCCTGAAGCCTTGCCAGCATTGTCCCCTCAAGGACCCCCAGTACTATCCCCTAGAGGATCCCCCAGCATTGTTCCCCGAGGATCCCCAGGACAGTCCATCAGAGGACCCCCAGGACCGTCCATCAGAGGATCCCAGGACCATCCATCAGAGGACCCCCCAGGACTGTCCAACAGAAGAACCCCCTGTACTGTCCATCAGATGACTCCCCCAGGACCGTCCATCAGAGGCCACCCAGGATCGTCCATCAGAGAATCCCCAGGACCATCCATCAGAGGATGCCCCTAGGACCGTCCATCAGAGGAACCCCCTGCACTGTCCATCAGATGACCCCCCCCCAGGACCATCCATCAGAGGATACCCAAGACTGTCCATCAGAGGACCCCCCTGCACTGTCATTAGATGTCATTAGAGGACCCCCAGGACCATCCATCAGAGGGCCTTCAGGAATGTCCATCAGAGAATCCCAGGACTGTCCAGCAGAAGAACCCCTGCACTGTCCATCAGACGACCCCCCCAGGACCGTTCACCAGAGGACCCCCCAGACTGCCCGTGAGAGGATTCCCCTGCACTGTCATTAGAGGTCATCAGAGGACCCCCAGGACCGTCCATCAGAGGACCTCCCTGCACTGTCCATCAGAGGACCCCCAGAA
>NW_024412412.1:347104-367654 GCF_014898765.1 Herpailurus yagouaroundi
CCTAGCACTCTCCATCAGGGGACCCCCAGCTTGGTCCATCAGAGGACCCACTCCCTACAGGACCAGCAGCCTGGATGTCCACAGGTGTGGGGACAGGAGCCAGGCTGGGAAGAGGGGGCAGCAGGCCTGGAGAGTGGAGCATAGGAACTCAGGTGTTTATGACTGGGTTTACAAGTAGTCTTTCTTCCCTGCAATGTTCTCTCTCTTTGAAATTGTGTAAAGTACAGACTGTGAACCAGTCTCCAAATTTGGGGTCCAGGTCCTGGATGCAAAGTGTCCTCCTAGACAGGATCACACAGAATAGCTCGGGGCGAGGGGTGGAGCCGGGCAGACAGAGCAGGGCCTGGGGGGCCCGCAGCACAGGACACTCCCTGGGGAAGTGCATCTGCACACACTCCCCGCTGCGCTTAGGAAGACAAGCCTGGTTCCAGCAAGTACAGGGAGATTTTCCACTTTGTTTATTTTAGTTGACATTCTGCTTTAACCGGGGAGAAAGCTGTCATAATGAATAAGCATTTCTGTCCGGATATAATGTGGATAAAGAACGGGCTTGAATCTCAAAACGGCATCTTGGAAGAGGTGAGGGAAAGCGTAATAAAGTAAGTTTGTTTTAACCTTGGTAAATGTAGAAACGGGTGCATGAAGGAGAGAGCTGCTCTGGGGTGGCCAGCAGTCAGGGGCAGAGTCAGTGCGCTTGGGGCAGGCAGGCCAGCTTCCAGATCCCTCCATCGCTGGGTGCTTGGGGACTGGAAGTGGGTGGCCCTCGGCAGGGACAGGACCCTGAAGTCACAGACCCTCCCAATCTCATCACACTCTCGGGCAGTGTCCCTACTAGAAATGACTCCCACTGACCTGGCCGAGTTATAAAAACACAATTAGGGTTTAAAAATACGAAAGGGTGCCCTCCACCTTGATGGCTCCTCAGATAATCTGGGAGCCTGTGCAGCCTGGTGGCTCCCAGGGAGGAAGGAAAACCGTCCGTGCTAGTGACACAACCATTTAAGGCCACAGGTCCTAGCAGTAAAAGATTCCCCATGCACTTTTGTTGAATGTTCTACAAAATCTTCACTGGCATAGGACCTGGCACAAAGCGTGTTTCCAGTACAATCTGCTGAGGGGAAGTGTTCCCAGAGCCTTCTGTAGAACACGTTCACAGGCAGGGTGTCTCGGAGCAGCACCCAAACTGGATTGTGGGGAGAAGCAGCTTGTTTTGCACATTAAAAAAAAAAAATGTTCCGTGGTACTCAATGATATCAGTTAGAAATTCCATCGCCGTGTGATTCCTTAAAGGGCAGAGAGGAATGTTCTGTTCTGCCCGTTAGGTAGGACCCCGGGTTAAGGCTAGCTGAGCCCCAGCACTTCCCATCACAAGATGGGCAGAAACGCCCCCGACATGGCAGCACTGAGACAGGCATGGCTGTGTGACAGATGCGGCTGTACCTACCACATGTGGCCCTACCTCACCCACGAGTAGGGCTCTCTGGGATGCCTCTCCCCCTCACGCACTTCCCACCAGCCACTAAAGGGCGAACCTCCACACCCACGCTGGTGTTTACACACAGCACTTGTTATTTCAATGACGCAGAACTGAACTCGCCTTTCCCACCCCATGTTGTATGCCCAGGGCCACTTCCCGACACCACAAGCAGCTCCAGCCTCATCGTGTACAAGCAGCCGGTGTCAGAAGCAGGGCCTGGGCGTGCCTGTGAGGAACAGGGGCACATGCAGGGCACCTCGTCTGTCTAGGATGCCGGCGGCTGGAAACCTGGGGTGATCATCAGTGACCTGAGCCGCTGTGAACAAGCCTCCAGACAACCTCAGATCGCAGGAAAAGAGGCCACGTACTCAAGGCTTGAAGACAAATGTAAACACAAACACAACTTAAATATAAAAGTTCTGCACTTCAGCTTTAAATCCCATGTGACCATGTGGAGGTGGAGGGAGAACAGTGCAGATTCCGATTCACAAAGGTCGAGAAGGTCTGTGCAGTTTACATTTTAGCAAATGACAGACACAGTTGCCCTAACTTTGCCTTTAAAACTGGGCCCAGTGGGGCACCTGGTTGGCTCAGTCGGTTAGGGGTCCAACTTCAGCTCAGGTCATGATCTCATGGTTCCTGGGTTTGAGCCCCGTGTCGGGCTCTGTGCTGACAGCTCAGAGACTGAGGCCTGCTTCGGATTCTGTGTCTCCCTCTGACTCTGCCCCTCCCACACTCATGTTCTGTCTCTCTCTGTCTCAGAAAATAAACACTAAAAACAAACAAACAAATTCAACCCAGTGGTCCAACAGCCAGAACAGAAAGAAAACCTTTCAGCACCCTAAGCTAAGCTGGGTTAAGAATCTCGTAAACCCAAGTGGCGAATGTGATTTCTCTCCTACACTAGCAGGTGTTAAAACCTCATAAGCAAAAACGTCCTTTCCCGCGGGACTAGGTGCTTCTCAGGACAAGGCTGGCATCTGGCTACTGCACCATGGCACGCTGGCTCTCCAGAAGCTGGAGGTGCTCGAGAGACTCCTTCCTACCCCCGCTCCTTGGTACAGCACTGTCACAGGAGAATGAGTACTTGGTACACAATTCCTGACAGTCGTTGGGATTGACGAGGATACCGAACACTGGAAATGCTGGCTTTATGTTCTACTGTCCATGATCCATGAGTTACTTACAAAGTGCACCATCAATAGGCAAAAGAACAGATGATCTAAGAGATGTCATGATGGGTTTCTCAATGTCAAGGGGGAGTTTTGTCTTCAATGAGAATTTTAACTAATAAATCTGAACCCAATCTAACTATCCAGGTATCTCAGAATGAAATCATTTTGCTAATAAATGCACATCTAATGCTTTCAATTGCCAGAACTTAAAGCATAACGTCTTTGTAAAAATATCACTTTAATTAAAAAAAATCAGCTTTAAAGAGCAATGTATAACAAAATAACAATTACTTTCTGGCAACTAATATTGCTGGAAGATTCAGTCACGTGCCTCACTCTATCTCAGTGTTGAGACTACACGATAAAGTCGGGAATGAGACTCTGTGGGGTGCCTGACCTTCAGGTCCGCACAGCTGTGCTGAGACAAACAAGCCCTCGGTCCACCACATGCACACAGCAACACTGCAGTTCTAGGGGACAATGTGGCCACGGTGCATGGAAGCAGTCACATGGACTCTCCTGTCGCTAAAAAGAGTTCGTAGTTTATTTAAACAGAAGTAGCCAGCTATTTCAGGCCTAACAACATGTTGTACAGCCACTTAAACTCTCACTGCTACTCAGACCCTACGGAGTTATGAATGAAACATGTACTCGACGAACCGCTCGATGGTTTCCTGCAAATATGGACTTAATTCTGTAAACAAAGCATGTCTTCCAACTGGCCAAATCTACTTAGTGAGTCATGTTAAAAGCAGAGCAGGAAAGAAAGTACAGTAAAACCTTGGATTGCAAGTGACTTGTTCTGTGAGTGTTCTGCGAGGCGAGCAAACATTTCCAATAAACTTTAACTTGATAAATGAGTGAGGTCTTACAATACAAGCCGTATGTGACAACAAACGTCACATGATCACAACTGAGCCGATGGTTCTTCTCTCTCTCACTCTTGCTGCAGGATTGTGCATGATCGTCAATGCAATGTCACGTTTCCATGAAATCCTCAAAAGGAGGCAAAGGCAAGTGTCATTGGATAGGTTCCTTGTTAAAGCTGCACGAAAAGAAAGATTCCGTTGAGCCAACAGATGGCAGTCATTCCGTCAGTGACAGTGAAAGTCATCCTACATAGTAACCCTCCTCTCTCCGGTCTTCCTCACGCTGGCCTCAAAGATAAGTGCAGGTCAGTTGGTTTATTTTTATTACTTTGTATTATATTACAGTATTGTAATCATTTTTATATGAATATTTTTGTGTGGAACGAATCATCTGAGTTTCCATTATTTCTTTGGAGAAATTCACTTTCACGGAGAAGAGGTGCTTTGGATTACAAGCATGTTTCCAGAAGGATTTTTGCTCGCAAGCCAAGGTTTTACCATATCATTATGTCTTTCAGGATGCTGGTACATAGCAAAGCATCATTTTTAAAAAGTCTTTCATCTCTGGTTTGCTGAAATGCACCTTTTGACCTTGTGTGTGTGTGCGTTTACTCACTACAAATGTTAACTCTTCTTCAATGCAATTGCTGGGTTTAAATCTCACATTCGGGCATAAAAAGGGAAGAGTATATTCCATTTTTAACAAAGGTGTTAACGGCACATTTCAAGGAGTTGCTTTCCCATTTGCTGTGATGTTAGAGCAGAAGCCCGAGAATGCCGTGCGTGCGGTGTGCAGCAAGCTTCTGGAGGGCAAGCAGGTGAGCCCTCCCAGGTGAACTCTCCCAGGTGAGCCCCCGAAGATGAGTCTCCTAGGTGAGCCCCTGCAGGTGAGCCCCCCCAGGCGAGTCCTCCAGATGAGCCCCTGCAGGTGAGCCCCCCAGGTGAGCTCTCGCAAGGTGAGCGCCCACAGGTGAGCTCCCACAAGTGAGCCCCCACAGGTAAGTCTCCCAGGTGAGTCCCCCAGGTGGACTCCTGAAGGTGAGTTCTCCTAGGTGAGCCCTCGAAGGTGAGCTCCCCCAGGTGAGCTCCCACAGGTGGGCCCCTGCAGGTGAGTCCCCTGGGTGAGCCCCTGCAGGTGAGCCCCCGGGGTGAGCTCCTCCAGGTGAGCCCCCGCAGGTGAGTCCCCCCTCGCCCCCAGGTGAACTCCTGCAGGACAGCTGGCTGCACTCTGCAGCACTTCCTAGCCAGGCAGTCTCACAATAGGGGAAAACAGCTGTGTGCTCCATTTGAAAAAGCTCTTATGAAAAAAGGAAAGGAAATAGGAACATTTTCTTTTAGAATATTCCATTCTGAAGAAAGCAAAAGAGAATTATAAAAGGTGGCACAGAAAGAGCACCCCATGACCTTTGACACCACTGAGGAAGTTACCTCCCCCCCATCTCTTAAAAAAGTTCACTTGGATCACCAAGTAATACAGGTTCCCCTCAATATTTGTGTTCACAGTCTACTTTATTTAAAGTGGGGGAGCGGCTGTGCATTTAGTCCTCCTAAGTATACGCCATACATCTGGAGAGCTGTCTGGTGCGGAATGGAAGTGTTTACTCATTTGTGATTCTACAGGCAAATTTGTCAGAACCTATGTTCTCATCCCTGCAAACCACGGTCTCCTGGAAAAGCGGGACTCTGAGGGGACAAGCAAAACGTGTGTGGGGCTAGTCTGGGACGTGAGGAAGGCAATTAGTTCAAAAGCAGTCTTTTAAAGGGTGGACATTACTGGGAAGGAGCACGGCCAACGAGACTACATGCTCACTGGAACTACACAAAAATGGAAGGGACCCCAAATATCCACATAACTTTAAAATGCTTGAGAGGAAAACAGAATAGGTTTACGACACTCTCTAGGTTTCTGGTGAACACACTTACATGTGGAAAAGTGATCATCTAGAACTTGACGGTTGCCAGGCTTCCTGAAATCATACTCAAGAAACACTGCTACTGAAAACAGAAGCTCGGTGGCCGTGGCTGAGAGACCGTGCCCTGTCCTCACCTTGGCCTGACGCCAGGAAAACCGTCCAGAGTGCACCAGTGACAGACACACACGCACCAGTCACGGCTCCAGCGAGAAGGGAGAAATCTCCCATCTCAGCAAATGCCAGGTCAAGCCATCCCCCCTTTCCATCCTGAAATGGATGACTTCTGAGTATCTTGTTTTAACAGATGCTTTACATTTAAATTTCTCACGGTTACTGTATTTCTTGGGATCTCATGTTTTGAACTTTATCTTTGCCATAAAGACTGCGTTCAAATGCCTGCCTGGTACCTGCCAGCCTATCCATAGCTTTCTCAACAATGTTCAATGTTTTATTTTTCCATTTTATCCCAATAATGAAGCAAGGTATTTAACCACTGTCTGTAATCAAGGAATAAAGGAATAAATTGATAATAGCACTATATCACTTCACAAGATAGAAAAGTTCAGTATAATATGTTAATTTAATAAATGATACTTTCTTAATGAGTTTCATAATAGAATCATAAATGTAACAATGATTAGCTAAGATTTAAGCAAGAGTTGGCAAGCTTTCTGAAATACTCATTAAAAGGGAAACAGTACTCAAAATAAAACCAGAGACTGCTCTCAAATGGGACGTACTTAGAACGTACACCATGACTGACACGTGCTCTCCCGTGTAAGGATTGATGTACACCGAATATTCATTTTCTCCCAAACTTTCACATTAAAGAAAAGTCCAAAGTTTGTCTCTAATTCTTGCAGAGTGTCAACATCACTGACTGGATCAGCCACCAGTGGGCACGGTGGAGCCCTGCCCCACGTGGGACCCCGAAGGACACGCCGCGGACCAGGGCGCGGCCCAGCAAGGGCCTTGAGAAACTTGCTTCAACATCCTGGGGACCCAGGATAACCCGTCACGTTTACTCCAGAACTTTTATCACTCCCAGTTCGACGAAGAGTGGCTCTTCGTCGCTCAGATCTCGAATTCTGCCCAAAGCGCACAAGGTGAGACTGGCCACGGGTCACTGGCACGAGTAGGGAGGTTAACCGCTTGCTTTGCACAAAAGCAGACTGGGGAGTGCCCGCTCCCTCCACTGCCCAACGTTACCCCACGGGTGTCCCTAAAGCCACCTCCACTTGGGGACTGGGCCTCCTCCAGGCGCCTCCTCTCCAGCCCCTGAGCCAGGCACGCGTGGGCCTCCCCCCAAACAATGCCCTCCCATGCTGGCTGTCGGTGCTGCTCTGTGTCACCGTCAGCCAGGCTGTGGCTGTGGACCACGCACTTCACGTGTGCCTTCCGGCAGAGCCCTTAGGAAAAGGCCAGTGTTACCACACGCTGCGCGCAGTTCACCTTCAGGGTACAGCTGCCCCTTGAACGATGTGGGGTTTGGGCATGGACCTTTGTGTCCTTGAAATTCCCCGTCAGGAGAACTTGTGAGTCTCCCTAAACTTGACCAGAAGTCTGGCCAATAGCAGTCGATGAACACTTGCCTTGTACACTACCTGTATCCTGCCGTGCGTTCTCACAACAAAGGACGCCAGAGAGAAGAGAAGGTCATTAGGAAAGTCGCTCGGAAGGGACAACACACTCATCCCACTGCACGGTTCTGACCGGAAAACACCCACGCACAAGTGGACGCGTGCAGTTCAAACCCGTGTTGTTCCAGGATGAGCTGGGTGATGATGTTCTGACATCTTAAAACTTTCTGGCTGCAGAGACCACCACTCCCAGGGCAGCCCATTCTTAAGAGAGAGCAAAGCAGGGCAGTCACGTCCACGTGCAAACTGCTCCATCCAGAGCCCTGCCTCCCCATCTGTCCTGCACCCAGGAGCAGCACCCCTCTGCTCTGCCTCCCCCATCTGTCCCTGCGCCTAGGAGCAGAACCCCTCCCCCTGCCTCCCCTGTCTGATCCTGCCCCCAGGAGTATGACCCCTCCGCTCTGCCTCCCCCATCTGCCCTGCCCCCAGGAGCAGGACCCCTCCACTCTCCCGGCCCATCAGTCCCCTGCCCCCTGCCCCCAGGAGCAGCACCCCTCTGTCCTACCTCCCCCATCTGATCCTGCACCCAGGAGCAGCACCCCTCCGCCCTGCCTCCCCCATGTGTCCCTGTCCCCAGGAGCAGCACCCCTCCGCCCTGCCTCCCCTGTCTGATCCTGCACCCAGGGGCAGGACCCCTCTGCCCTGCCTCCCCTGTCTGATCCTGCCCCCAGGGGCAGGACCCCTCCGCCCTGCCTCCCCCATCTGTCCCTGCACCCAGGAGCAGGACCCCTCCACCTGCCTCCCCCGTCAGATCCTGCACCCAGGGGCAGCAACCCTCAGCGTTGATCATCCTGGGCCCTGGTGCAAGGCAAGAAGGGCCACCTTTGTTGCTCAAAACTCACCAAAATTGTTCAAACTAGCCGGTCCTAAATTGTTTACCATGCCCTGCCGGCCTGTCCCAGCCAAGCCCAACAAAGCCCATTCATGGTGTGAATCCTTCCCTGCCTCCTGGCCTTCCTGGGGCATCCCCATGTCGTGCCCCTGTCTCTAGGACCCAGGAGTGTAACAACCCTGGTTTTCCTGAGCCTCTGCTCTGGGTCCTCTTGTGGCTGCACCTGACTGGCCGTGTCACGCAAGAACCCCAGACGGCCCCCACGGACGGAGGGGACAACCGAGGATTACAGGGAGTGCCATCACAGGGGCCCGCCACCCTCTGAGCAGCAGCGTCCCACCCTGGGGGATGGAACCTGCTGTCCACACACCCCAACCAGACCCGTGTCTGATCCCAAAGAAAGTAGTAACTGCCAACCTACAAGGTCAGTCCCCACATCCAGGGTTTTTGGGAAGCTTCTGTCCCCCGCAGCTGCTGCCTTACTCCCCGTCGTCTCCACATACCCACAGACCCCCAACAACACGCTAGCTGGCCCTCCTGCCACTGTAACTGCCCCCTTCCACAGTTAGGCTGTCCAGTCTCGGGTGGGTCTTTAATGGAAGCAAATGACTATCCCTGTGGTGCCTGAAACCTGCAGCTCAGGGTCCCTACCCCCAGCACAGGTGCCCTGGGCGGCCAGGACCCAGCATTCACCCAACCCCCTTGGTTTACATGGAGCCATTTGTGCATTTGGTCGCTGGGCCATTCATTTCAGAAGTGCTTACTGAGCTCATTCATTCATTCATTCATTCATTCAGGAAGTACTAACAGCCCATCCATTCATTCATTTGTTGAGGAAGTGCTTACAGAGCTCATTCATTCATTTATTCCTTTGTTCAGGAAGTGCTTACTAAGTTCATTCATTCATTCATTCATTGAGGAAGTGCTTACTGAGTTCATTCATCATTTGCTTTGGAAATACTTACTGAGCTCACTCATTCATTCATGTGTTCAGGAAGTACTTACTAAGCTCCATTCATTCATTCATTCATTCATTCATAAAGTGCTTACTGAGCACACTTATTCATGCATTCGTTCCTTCAGGAAATGCTTACTGAGCACAGGAAGCCTGCCTGGTAGAAGGATTCAGACAGGAATCCGGCGGTGACGATGCAGAAGGCAGCCGTGTGTGATGGAGGGAGCACGCCATCAGGGGAGCTGGCGCCATGGGGTGGAGGTGCTAATCCAGCCTTGCTGGCTCCGGCCTGGGCAATTTCTGTGATCAGTAAAGCCAGACCATGTCTCCTGTAGAAGCATCACAGGCATAAGGATGAAGCTGTGCCCCAGCAGTCACCCTGTGCCAGCTGGCACTGAGCACGCAGCTGCCCAAAGAAACGGGGGGCTCCTTCCCACCGAGGTGCAACCCAAGCAGAGCCCGAGGTTCTAAGGTGCCAGAGGACCTCGTCAGCACTGAGAAGGCTGAAGGTATGACTGGAGAGACACGTGCACACAGGTGTATGAACACACACACACACAGACACACATGTGCACACACGCAGAGATACACACATGTACACGCAGATACACGTGCACACACACGAACACAAAGAGACATGTGCGCACACATGCAGAGATATACACACGCACAGACATACATGTGCACACACACGTGGATACGCACGTACAGAAGACACACGTGTGTGCACGGTGGAGATACACGTGCACACACGCATGCACAGACACACACGCACACACACAGAGGCACACATACATGGACACATGTTCACACATGGATACATGTGTACACGCATGTGCACACACGTGCAGAGATCCACACATGCACACACAGACACACGTGCGGAGATACACAGACACACATGTGCAAAGAGATACACACACAGACACACAGACTCATATGTGTACATACATGCAGAGATACACACATGCACACAGGTAGACACACACATGTACATGCACGAGCACAGACACACATGCGCACAGACTCACATGTGCACACACAGACATGCACACATAGACGCCCCATCCCAGTCCTGCTGGTCTAGGAACGCTATCCTCAGCACCCAGGCCACAGAGAGCACCACAGTGAGGGGTAGGTTATGCTGACCACAGAGCCCTCCCACAGAGTCATGGATACAGGGATGAAGACAAGAGCTCGGTCATCTGGAACTGAGGCCACCACAGTTCAGATCTCATCCAAGGAGAGTCCTTGGAGGACAAGGATCTTGTGGCTCACACTCCTGGCTCCTGGGCGAGGTGCGCCCTGGGAAGACCAGTCATGGTGGGAACAAATTCTTATTAAGAAGCAACTGGAGGGCCGCCCAGGTGGTTCAGTCGGTTAAACACCCAACTTTGGCTCAGGTTGTGATCTTGTGGTTCACGACTTGGAGCCCCGTGTCAAGCTCTCTGCTGACGACTCAGAGCCTGGAGTCTGCTTTGGATTCTGTGTCTCCCTCTCTCTCTGTTCCTCCTTGGCTGGTGCTCTGTCTCTCAAACGTTAAAAAAAAAAAAAGCAATGGACCATCTGCATCCCACACACACTCCCCAACCTGGCAGTCGGCCTCATGAACACAGGAGGCAGGTGCAGGCAGAGACAGGTCAGGGCCAGGTTCAGGATCCCAACCAACGTACAAGCGCGTGCAGGTGGGAAGCCAGGGCCACGGGCACTCACTCACTTAATCCTGATAACATGAGAGGCTGAGATGACCGTTTCATCTTGATGAGACATTTTAGGATTAACAAAAATTAACTGAAGGGTGGGGGTGCTGGATGAGAGACAGGTGTGCTGCTGGGGGACAGGCACTCTGCCATGGTCTTGACTTGCATCCATTCCTTTAATCCTCTCCACCTACAACTCATCTTGTGAGTACAGGAGCAGGGAGGGACAGGGGCGTCCACGGTGCGGTCGTGAGTGGCAGGGAGTGAGGGACAGGAGCTGAGTGTGTTCCTCCCGGTCCAAAATGGACAGCGCACTCTCACCAGGCTGCCCTGCCCCAGCACGTAAGCACCCCCTGTCCTGGGGGCCAGGGGAGCTCACCTCCCGTAAGACGCGGGCCAAAGCCCGCACAGCCTCACGCAGTATGAGCTGGGAGGGGTGAGGACAGGGCGCTCTAGACTCTCGGGAGGCGCCGTCTGAGGAGCCGCCATCCTCACCGTCCACACTCCAAGCAGCAAAGCCGTACCCGGGCGAGTGCAGCAGTGAGGTCTTCTACAGATGGACAAGGCGCCTCCTGACATGCTGTGCATCTGCTACAAGAAGCTGTCCGGAAAGGTACGAACAGGCGCCTGTGAGGCAGGTGGCGGGAACACTCACCCTGCTCCCTCATCTGAAGGGTTAACCGTGCAGCTGCTGAGGGGCGGTGCTGTGTGACATGGGGACCCAGCTCGCCCGCCGCACACCTCTTCCCCGGGGAAGCCGGCCCTCAGGGCAGCTACCACCTGATCCCTGATCCGCTGGGGACCCTCCCGGCTTCCAAGTGCTGTCCTGCTGCCTCCGGCTTCCTCCAACACCGGCTCCCGTGAGCACGGCCACCCCACCTGACTTTGTTCCCTGCTGGATATGCGCCCACCCTCCCCAAGAAGGGAGGAAGCCACTCCAGCCACCACATAGGATGTGCGGGCCTCCGTGCGGTTCACGTCAGTCATGGAGGGCTGTGCATTTCACGTCTGTCTGCTCACTCACAGAGGTGTGCGGAGTCTGGCCCCGGAGATATCTGCTCATACTGCTCACACATTTTCCCACATAAAATAGAACATATTACATAAAAAAAAATTACTCAAGTAGTATTGTTGCAAAGGCAAAGCATCGTCCCCGTGAATGCCGCAGAGTTCTGCGACACGCTGTCTGAGGGGAAATTAGGGCATCAGGGGGATACACAGCCCAGTGGGAGCAACCTTTCAGGGAAAAACCCTAGGACCACCGCTTCAGACAGACTGCCAGCCCGCCCGTGTCACGTGCCAGAGCTGAGTACCTGTCTCCTGGGATGTGTCCTCATCAGCAACCGTGACCCTAGCCCAGGGAACAGCTTGGAACCTCCCTAGAAGCAAAGCACTTGCTTCCCTGCTGTGTCCCCAGTGCCTGAACGAGACGCCACACACACTCAGCAGACTCAATATGCATTTGCCGTGCGAGCCAGTGTTAAGAGTTCTGCGTGAAGTTGACTTGATGCAGCCACTGTGGGAAGCAGTGTCTCTGAAGGGCAGCTGGACGGCGAGAGAGCAGGGATGCCAGAGCAAGTCTGCACCGGCCCCGGCCTTCTCCATGCACCGCACACTTCCCAAACCGTATGCGTCCACAATTTACAAGTGCTTAGACGTTTTTCCAACTATAATCTCCCGTAAGTGTTTCTGGGAGAGGGAGTGTCATCCCAGAGACATGCTCTTCAGTGATCTCGTTAAAAAGACTCAGAGAGCTAATATTTTGTTTCCCACTTACATTTAATACATACTGATCCACCCTTCCAACCGCGACGTCTTAAACAACCTAACTTTGTTTGACAATTTTATCACCGATCCAATGGGAAAAGGAGGTTTTTTCAGAGAAGACTCCTGACTGCGGAAAACAATGAAAGGTTCTTCAGTGAGCTGAGAAAGGCCTTTACAATTGACTGGGCACAGGAGAGGACCATGATTTCTTGCAGAGGGAAGAGCAGTCAATGTGAGGCTTGGAAGGGTCACAAACACACACGGGGTGAGAAGGTATGAAGAGAAGGGGTGGACGCATAGTAGAAGAGGAAGGACTCCTGTGTGAGGGAGAAGAAACCCTCAGGGCTTATCAGCCAACCACAAAAAACCACAATGGCCACCTGGGTTGGGACTGCTCCCAAGAACCTCAATTTAACCTGCAGATTCTCCAGTCCTACTTATGGTGTGGGTGTGTGTGTGTGTGTGTGTGTGTGTGTGTGTGTGTGTGTAAAAACAGTGCTTTGAGTACTCATTAAGATGTTTTAATGTTCCTTTTGGAGCCTAACATCTGACTGGTTAGAAATTAAGTCATCTTAACCTATGACGGTCTGTTTTTAGAGCTCACTACGGGGAAGTCAAAACTCAGCAGGATGCGGTGCAGTAGGGAGGCACCAGCATGGTGTTTTCCCATAAAGGAAGCCACAGAGAAGGGAATTCTATAGTACTCTCCACATTCTGCCTTTTTGAGAAATTAGTTTCCTTTGCTTACTTTAAGCAAGCACTTATTAACTATAATGGACACTTGACTTTTCATTTCAAAGGGCAAAACCACAATCATCCATTCTAAACTTAGAAAAGAAGAAAAAAATAACCACAGCCTGAACCAGTCCAAGCAACATAAGAAATGTCTAAAAACCTTCACTTTTACCTGAAGCCATAAAACTTCTAGAGGAAAACACAGGGAAAGAACTTCTCAGTGACGGTCCTGGTGATTTTTTTGAAATGACACCTGATGCGCATGCGACAAAAGCCAAAATCAACAAGTGCGAACCCCCTAATTAGAAAGTGGGTAGAGGATCTGAATAGAAATTTTTCTATAGAAAACATAAAGATGGCCAAAGGACACATGAAAAGATGTTCGATACCACTGTTTACCAAGTGCTAATCCAAACCAGTGAGAGACCTGTTAGAACAGCAGTGATCAAAAAGGCAAAAAAATAAGAAATAGTAGGACGTGGAGGACAGGGAACCCTGTGCACTGTTGGCGGGAATGTAAGTTGGTGCAGCCACTACAGAAGGCGGACTCCCCAAAATATTAAAACCAGAACTACCCTATGATCCAGCAACTCCACTTCCGAGTATTTATTCAGAGGAAATGAAATCTGGAGCTCGAAGAGATATCTGCTTCCCCACGTTCATTTCAGTGCTATTTACAAGAGCCAAGGCATGGAACAGCCTAAGAGTCCCTCCAGGATGGATGAATCAAGATGATGTGGTGTATACACGCAGTGGTATATTCAGCCATTAAGAAAGAAGGAAATCTTGCCATTTGCAACCACATAGGTTGACCCTCAGAGCCTTGCCCTAAACGAAATAAGTCAAACAATGACAAATACCACATGATCTCACTTATCTGCTGCGTCTAAAAAACCCTAGACTCCCGGGTGCAGAGAACAGGCTGGTGGTTACCAGAGAAGGGGAGGTGGTTACTGGGATTGGGAGAAGCCGGTCAGAAGGTACGATCTTCCAGTTCTAGTCCTGTAGGACTAGTAACTCCCAGAAAGTCGCGTACGGCACGGCGACCAGAGTTTACAATGCTCTGTGGTAGAGCTGAAAGTTGCTAAGAGAGGAAATCCTACAAGTTCTCATCACAAGGAGACTACGTGAGGTGCTAACTTACGGGGACCATTGGCAGCGTCCACACACGTTACATCACTGTGCTGCCCACGTGGAACAGGTACGGGGTTGAATGGCAATCATATCTCAATAAAACTGGGGATAAACAAAACCTTCCCTTTTGTCCTTTGAATGCTGAGGATGAAGTGGTAATGAGAAGATACAGTTTCTAAGACTCCAAAATGTTAACCAATACATTTGTATTCCGCCCCTTGAGTGCTGGTTGAAAATATTATCAGTTAACAAAGGCTGGGTACAAGGTAGAGAATTATGTCCATTTTACAGGTGAAGAAAACGAGGCTCAAAAAGGCTTTTGACCTGTTCCCAGGGAGGAATTCCAGTTATCAAGCAGACTGCTCAGTATGAGCCGCAGGTCCCTGCATCGGCTTTGGGAAGTGTCCACCGCCCCATCTCCACCCTGCAATCCCACAGTCACTCATGGAAACGTGCTCCTTCCTCGCTCCTTTGGGGTCCCACAGGCCTCCTTGCCTCTGCCCAGTGCCCCTGGACACCCAGGGCTGCGATGAGGATCCCAGAGACACCGGGGACCCAAAGGGGGCGGGGGGTGGGGTCCTCCTGGCTCCTGGTGATCTTTCTGGCCCTCAGTGATCCCCGTTCTCCACCCCCACCCTCCCCAACTACCAGGGTCTGGGGACCAGGTAGGAGGTGGGCCAGGGATCGAGCTAGAGGTAGGCTGGGGTCCCAGGTCTGGGTGGGAGTTGAACAGGGCTCTAGGGTCTGTGTGGTGGGTGGTCCCAATCCAGGAAGGAAATGGACAAGGCTCTGGGGTACAGCCGGGAGTGGGCCGGGGGTCTCGGAAGGAGGTGGCCAGGGCTCTGAGGTTCGGGAGGGCGGTGGCCAGGGCTCTGGGGTCCGGGAGGGAGGTGGACAAGGCTCTGGGGTCCGGGCGGGGGGCAGGCCGGGGGTTCGGGAGAGAGGTGGACAGGGAGGGCTATGGAGCCCGGGCGGAGAGTGGGCTGGGGGTCCCGGAAGGAGGTGGCCCGTGCTCTGGGTTCCCGGCGGTGGGTGGGCCGGGTGTCCGGGGTCTGGGTCCGAGATCAGGAACTGGGAGGGCCGCGTCCCCTTCCCCACTACCCACCTGCGCCCCCCGCCCGCGCCCCCAGACCCCTACCCAACATACCGTGCCGCCTCAGCGCTGCCATGGCGATGCTGCGACCCCAGCTCTATCCCGGCGCCAACAGCTTCAGGGCCAAAGTAGCGCTGCGACGCTTCCGGATTCCGACCCTCTATGCCCACCCACAACAATAGGCGTGCCCAATCGGGATCCAGGGTCTTTCCCGCTGGATGCCAATCAGCGGAGTCCCGGCTGTGGATTGGTTTTTGCGGGTGCCGTGGGCGTGACCAAGGGCGCTGGTGCTTGGAGCATGCTCAGAGTGAAGTGACTGACTACTGGGTGAGCCGGCTTCCCGGTTTTGGTGCCTTAGAAGAAAGTCAGAAGATGCAGGGAACTCCAGTCTCATATAAAGCCTATTAAACTATATCCTCTCCTTATTACCGTTTATCAGTATTCAAATGAAAATAGGGAATTTTTTATTTTTTCCCAGTTTTATTAAAATATAATTGAAATACAACACTGTAAGTTTAAGGAGGTATTATGAGTAGGGGTTCAGGGGGAAGGGGCTACGGAAAGGGGGTCATGGGAAGGAGTTCATAGGGACGTGGTCATAGGAAGATAGCGGGAAGGGTCAGCAGGAGGGGGTCAAGGGGAGAGGAGACTCAGTGGGAGGGGCCCCTTGGTCCTGTGGCTCTGTGACCACTTAAGGTGTCACCCGGGGTTCTGTGGCCCCAAATCAGGGGTGCCAGTGCTGTAGGTGTGGGGGCAGTGCAGGGGTCCACTTAGCGCCCACCTTGCACCCAGGTGTCCACAGGTACTCCAGCACTAGGGGTGTGAAGGCCAAGGGGGGGAAGAGAGCCCGCAGACTGCTGTGGGGAAGACGCCTGCCCTCTGCTGTCCTCTTCCCCGCCGGTCCACTTCCCCCAGGTGGGTTTCTTCCCCGGGCACCCTGTCCAACCCTACTGCACCCTCTCTGTGGCCTGGATTTATTGTGTTCTCCTCTTCTTGAATTTACCTCTTTGGAAAATATATTCCCCAGAGTCTGTCAACACAGGACACTGTTCAAGATGCTGAGAACATGTCGTGAATGGCCTGATGACAGCAGACAGGAGAGGATGAAGTGAGACACACAGCATGTCATATGTCACACGGACACGAGTGTGGGGAAGTGGATGGTCAGGAAGGTCGTGTGAGCCAGGCTGGGAGCAGGGCTCGGTGATAGCTGGGCAAATATCACTCAGCAGAAGGGCAGCAATGTCCCTTGAGGCTCTTGGGGGGGCAGAAGGACTGATGCCATCTGTCAGAAAAAGGCCTCAGCGTTGGGACAAGACCCAGAGGGGATCATACTACTTTGCGCTCTCCAGCGAGGGAGGAAAACCATCAGCCTGGGAGAGCAGAGGTGTGATAGCTGACATACATCTCACAGAGGGGCCTTGAGGAAGCAGGGAGACCAGTGTGAGCCATTGCAGTTAGAGGGACCTTGGTGGCCAGAGTCAGGGCGGCAGCATCCAGGCTCGCAGGAAGAAGTCCTCGGATTTCTGATCTATTTGACGACAGAGCAAGAGATTTTTGTGTTGACCAGTGTGGGCTCTGAAGAGGAGAGTGACACATCTACACAATTTTGTTCGGGAAACTGGAAGGCTGCAGCCGCACTGAGGAGATGGGAAACATCCAAGAGGAGCACCCTTGGGTGGGGCCTGTGGGGTGGGACACGTGAGGTTGGACGCTCACGAGACACAGAAATGTAGGCATCAGTTAAACCGCTGAATAGGACTTTCGAGTTCAGGAGATGGTGAGTCTTGTCCAAACCCACACGGTGTCCAGCAGCAGGAGTGAACCCTGATGGGGCTCACTATGACACTGGGTGATGATGGTCAATGTGGGCTCATTGTTTTGACAGAGGCACCATCTGGTGGGGGTGTGGACAGTGGGGAGCTGTGGGGGGGCAGGCAGTACGTAGGAAGTCTCTGCACCTTCCCCTCAATTTTGCTGTAAACCTGAAACTGCTCCAAGAAATAAAGTAAAACATGTTGGTGCAGGAGGAGGGGATGTGTGCGGGAATCATGTCCTCAATGAGGCTGCATCCTGAACTTTTCCTTCTCTTTGGCAACATCCCCACCGGACTTCAAGCCCACTCTGGACATGGTGGCTTTACAACAAAATCTCCCCAGAAACCAGAGTTTCCTCCTGTCCTAAGGTGATAATGTCTTTCACACCCAGACTTGAAAGAATTGATGACGACATCAGCCTCCACTTTGCCACATGCAGCGTGTCTTCTGCCACCACCCTCGCTGCACCTGTTCCTATGTCACAGGACCCCAGGTCACCCATTTGCCCATGCAGGCTGACCACTCGGTGATCTCCCTGAAGTGCCATCGGCCCCTGTGCAGAGCCCAGCGTGGGATCATCACTGAGCCTCTTCTCCTCTCTTTCTCCCCCCATAACGTGCCCAGGAAAACCAGCCAAGGATGTTCTCCCTGCAGCATTTCTGGCCTTCCCTGCCTTCATGTCTCCACCATCTCTCACTGGAACCCCCCCCCCCCGGGTGTTTGGAGCGGGCTCCCCAATTCCATGCGTTCTTCCTCACTCTCACCTCCATCCGTCTCTTCTCATTGCAGCCAAAGTGTCTGCCACTCAAAACCAGTGAAGGTAATCCAACACTTTTACAAACTAAAGTACGAAATTGCATGATCCTATCAATAGATGCAGAAAGGTCACTTGACAAAATCCAACATTCGGTCATGACATAAACTCTCATCAGACAAGCAACTAAGGGGAACTTCTTCAACTTCATAAAGAGCATCCATGGAAACCCTGCGGCTAAGGTCATGTTAACCCTATGGTTAAAGGTGTCCCTCCCAACACTCTCTCTCACATGGCACGGGACGGAGTCCTGGCTCATGCAGGAAGAAAAGGAAATAAAAGGTATACAGATTGGGAAGGCAGAGATAAAACTGCTTCATCCACAAATGTCATGACTGTCGGTGGAGAGTATCTTTCCCCGCTCAAATGTGAGCAGGGATACAGGATAATATTCAGAGACCTTAAGAGGTTTCCTAAACCCCGGACTCATCCTCCTCCCACTTTCACACCACTCTTCCTCTGCTCACTTTGTCCCCCTCACTCTGACTGGTCAGAGCACCGACCCACCTGCCCTTCCCTCCACCTCCCTGCTCTTCCTCCTTCCTAGAGCCCCTTCCCTCCTCTTGTCCCAGGCTCTGGCACAAGCAGTCCTCTGGATTGTGGTTCTGCTGCACAGTCCCCAGCACTCACCTCCTGGCAGCCCAAACCCACTGCTCGGTCTTTCTAGAAGGTATAGGAGTTGCTCGGCCAGAGGAACCCGCACTAGGCCAGTGGGGATGGAACTGTAGGACTGGGGGATGGAAAGCAGATGAGCACATGTCCAGCCCTCCAAGCCATGGTCAAGCAGTTCTGAGTCTGGGGGATGGAAATCAGATGAACACATGTCCAACACTCCAAGCCATGGTCGAGCAGTTCTGAGGTGCACTCCAGAGAGTTCCCCCAGGGACCCCAGCCAGACTGAGCCCCAGACATCTACAGGGATGGCCGGCTAGGTATCGTATCCTGTACACTTTCCCTTCCTCCCTGACGTGCTCTCTTCCAGCTTCCTGGACCAACCTCCCAAATAAACTACCTGCACCCAGATCCATGTCTCAGGACCTGCTCGCGGGTGAACCTGGGGCAAAGTAACACTTGAACCCGACTGTGGCCTCCTCAAAGAGTTCTTCCCTGACACCCCACGCTGTAGGAGCTGCCCTCTTTACCTTCTCCACCAACACCCCACACCTGTCCTTCTGAGAAGCAGTTGTAATTTGTAATGATATTACTGTTCAATTTTAAAAACTGACGCCCTCCCTGGACCGCAAGCTCCAAGGACCAGTGGCTGTTTCTGTGTTTGGCTCACGTACGGAGACATGACAGACACTCAGCACATTGTCGTTATTTTTGTCGTTGCTGTAGCATGAATGAATGAATACATGAATCTCGAAAAGAGGAACGGTTGGGGACAAATATGGAGAGGAGGGAAGGAAATTTTTTTTGTTAAAAAATTGATGCAGAATCTAGACTTCTGGTAGAGATTGGCACACATGATTCATGGGTTTTGACTGCAGAGACAAATTGGAAGATGCTAGAAACACTGCAGAGAAATGCGACTGTGAACAGGTTTCTCTGATTCATCTTGTATCCACAACCCTTGGCACTTGGAACTTTGCTGTCAAATAAAATGCAATGGATTAACAGGAGTGATCAGTTCTATGAAGAAGAACTCTTATGGAGACAGGGCTTTTGTTTAAAGGTCCTGGAATTTCTGGAAAAGGCTGGTTCATCCCTCTCCAAACATTTTGGATCACCTGCTTCCTATTCTGGTCCCTGTCCATTTTCCTATGAACCTTCATCTTGCCGGCCCCACTGTCCTGGCAGCTCAGACTTGCCGACAACCCAGGGGGAGATGTGGAGGGGTGTGTTCTTTCAGAAGCATTACAAGGGGCCCCCCTGACCTGCTCCAGGCACATAACCGCAAGGGCGCAAAGGGGAGTGAGAACACTTGGCCTCCGGTTCCCAGCGGAGCAGAGAGGTCTTTGCCCGGTGACCCTCCTTGTCTGCCGGCCATCTGGTCTGGGAAAGGCATTCCCGCGTATTTAATGAAGGTTTATCGAAATACGGCCAATGTCGCTCAGTTGTCCAGATCGCTCAGGTTGTCGATGCAACTTGTGCTGAATTAATCCTTCCTCCTCCCTTGGCCGCTGTCTTCTCGGTTTTGCTGAGAGCAAACGCACGGAGGCGGCCAGACCCCACGGATGATGCTCGCCGCTCTGCGCCCAGGTTTCCTACTACAGAGAAGGCTGTTCCTGGGGCCGCCATGGTGCACCCCGTCTTCCCTGCGGACACCACGCACAGTTACTGCACAGGACAGTGCGCCCACGGAGGGAGGAGGAGGCTCGGCTTCGGGGCACCCCCAGCCGCAGGACGGACACAACGGCGACACACCCTTGCCAGCAGCTGGAGCACGCATGTTCTCCCGAGTCCTCCCAGGCTAGGGAGCATCTGGGTCCGGAGCCGACTTCACCTGGGCGCGCGTTCCTCCTCGGGACCCGGAGCGCGTGGTGCTGCTCGCCGGGGGCCGAGGCACGTGTGGGATCCGCGCGCTAACTTCGCGGCGCTCGGGCACTCTCCCGCGGGCGGCGCCGGAACCTCGGGACCGCCGGCCGAGCTCCTCGCGTCCGCAGCCCTCGCGGGCGCCCGGCGCAAC
>NW_024412412.1:368054-383525 GCF_014898765.1 Herpailurus yagouaroundi
GCGGCGGCGGCGGCGGCAGCGGCCCCGCGGACGGACGGACGGGCGGACGGACGGGCCACGCGCCATGTCGCCCCGGACCTACTGAACTCTGAGCGCCCGAGGATGTCTGCGCTGAGGAAGGTGCGAACCGGCGGGTCTGGGCTCTGCGTGGGGCGCGGGCAGGGACCCCAGGGCAGCCTGGGCACGGGGTCCCGAGCTGCGCGGGCGGCCTCGTCCCTCGCTTGGGCTGGGCGCGTCGCCGGCGGTGGCCGGGGGTCCCCGGACCCTGGGCTCTCGGGGTGTGGGTGCGGTGCGGGCACCGCGGAGGCGGGACGGGCTGCGCTCGGCCGGCAAGCTGAGGGAGCCCGAGGAGGGGGCGGCGTCCGGCTCCCGCGGGGCAGCGGCCAGGGCACCGGGGCGCAGGGGGTCGCTGGTCGGGATTAGGGAGGGTCGGAGGTGGGGGAGGCCGGGAGCCCGGGCTGCGCCTGCAAGGGGCGCGGGCCGGGCTGGGCGGAGGGGCCACTTGTGCCGGGTCGCAGCGGCTGCAGCGCGGGGAGGGGGTGGCCGCCGCCCCGCTCTTCAAGTGGGAGCGCGAGCACCGGGCTTTTTTCGGGGCGGTTGCTAAGCGCGGAGCTCCCGGCGCAGGGTTTTGTAACCAAGCCTCCCCCGGCAGCGGCTGTTGCTGTTCTCGGCTCGCTCGCTAACGATCGCAGAGAAATAATGAGGATGTAATTATTGCATCCTGCGCTGCCAGGGGTGGGGGCGGCAGGCACGGGCTCTGCGTGCGCGGGCAGGTGGGGCCGGGCTGGGGAGGGTGCCCCAGCCCACCTGGCAGCCCTTCTTGCGCGTGCTGCGCCCAGAGGCTTGGAGCCAGCTGGACGGGGGACCGGGGGCGGGGGGAAGGTTAGGAGAAAGAGTTAGGAGAGGTCGGGAGGGGGCCACCGGGCAGAGTGTCTCAGAGGTCAAGGAGGTCTGTAGATGGAGAGGGCCACGTGCAAAGGGGAGAGGGTGCAGGCGGAGAGAGAATAGGGCCCAAGTGGAGGGAGGAGATGTCTGCAGGTGGCGAGAGCAGAGGTCTGTGGGTGGAGAGGGGCGAGGGCACAGGTGGAGAGGGGAGGGGCTTGCAGGTGGAGAGGGCGCGCGTGGAGATGGGAGGGGGCGCAGGTGGAGAGGGGAGAGAGCCTGTGGGCGGCTGGAGATCTGCATGGGAAACTCCAAGCAGCCGCTCTTCCACACTTGTCAGCTGCTGTGATTCCAGCCGCCTGTGGTCTCTTCTGCCTAACGAATGGCGATCCCGGCCGGGGCTTGGAATCAGGAATTCGTGACTTCTCAGCCTGGGCTGTCTTGTATTGATTACAAATCAGGCGATGGGTAGCGAATGAATTCTTCGTTGGTGGTGTTAAGGCTGCGGGCGAGGGCTGGTGTGGTTTTGGAGCTCGGAATGTAAACTCAGTGCTTTGTCCCCTTGGAAGCCAAGGCAGGGGAGCTCAGAGGACTTCAGACAAGGACTTTTCTGGGGGCCTCATCCCTGGGGTCTTGGGCTTTTGGTGGCAGTGTGTTCTTGGGGAGCATGGCATGTGGTTGGAACTCGGGGACCTGGTACTTATTTGCCGATGGTGAATTAGATTAGTTGTGTTAGTGACTAGAGAATCCCCAGGCTCCCAGCGCAGCCTAGGGGAGTCCATGCACCTCCTCCAGCGGGGACTCTCTTCCTCCAGTCACAAGGCTGACGTCACACACACCCCCTCTCCCCACTTTGGAAGGAGCCACATTTACATGTGAGGTTCATATGCCTTACAATGCCATTTTCATTTTGCTTCCTAAATAGTCTCAGGGTAAGGCAATAGGTAATAACTGAGGCAGAAAATGGTGAATCGATGAAAAACTGGTGATTGTTGGCAGGTCATGTTGTTATTCTTGTGTTCAAAAAATGCCATTAATCAGGGTTTTCCAGTAGCCAAATTGTCTTGTGCAGGCACTGGGTGACTCACAGACTTGGCTCCAGCATAATTGTGGAGCATGTACCACGTCCTTTTAGATGATGTGACTTTTTCATTGCTTGGAGGAGAACAAATTGGAATATTTTATGCCTCACATCAGGGAACACGACTAGCCGGCACTGGGGAATACGGTCTGCTCGGGCACATCTGGGCAAAGTACGGACCTAATGAACGAAGGTAGGGGAGGAAGTCCTGTCCTAAAGCACACTGCCTGTTTCTAGAGCACTGCGGATGTCTTGTCCAGCTTGAGAAGGTCTGTAAAGCGTGGTTTACTGTCACCAATCGCCTGTCAGGGGAGACCCACTCTGTGTCTGTGAGCCTCTCTGCCCCTTCATGAACTCTCCTCCTGAAACTCTCTGTTCCTGGTGAAGAAGTCAGTAAGCCTTGAGTGACTTCCTCTAGTGATGTCACATCTGCAGGATCACTGTCAGTTACAGGGTACGCTGAGCAAGCCAGATACTGCCCTAAATGGTAATCCAAGGTGACCATGGATTCAAATGAGTGTTTTCTCACCACAGAGATGTTTGCTCAGAAAAGCTGTCTAAGCCAACTTTTCATTCTGTTAATCATGTATTCCCTTTCCTTCCAAGAAACTTGGTACTTACGCTAGAGTTGTCCAAAGCAGTTCTGCCCGAGACAGAAGGAAACATGTCTTCATTCACCACTGGTTTGGCATGGCTGATGTCCTGATGATTTAGATGAATTAAAAAGCGTTTATTTTTATAGCATTCAGGACACTTTGCATTATATCTCCCCAGGGACAGAAATATGTCCTTCTATGGCAATCTCTTCTCTTATTTTTGTCTACTTTGTTTTTGAAATTGGGGGAAATTCCAAATTAAATATTAAGAGCAAAAACATGCTTTGCAGCATTTGGGTCTCGTTGGATCCCAGATGTCCAGAACCACACCAGGTCTGAAACAAAAGTGTTCTCATATGTTTAATATCTTTAGAGGTTTTCTTATGTCTGTTTTTAGCAGATTATCTTACATCTTGTGCCTATGTGAGGAAGACTTCATGATTGAAGGCAAAATAATTTAAAGTATTATTTATTGGCCCTTGGAATGGATATGCCAGGGTCATTCATTCAGTGGATACAATAAAAAGAACTGTGATTCATCGTTTTGGACAGATGGGAGTTTCTTTAGAGCATTGCCAGTATGTTGGTTATTAGAGAACTATAGGCTCCCATACAGGAAGCTAGTGGGCCAAACACTTCGGGAACTTAAAAGTCCTTCTTCGTCCACCACAGTTTTATGAGTGTGTTGTGTCCTCTCACCGTGGACCTAGCTGAATACCAGCTTCTCACGTGTGTGTGCTCATTTGGTGGGTGCTTGTGACAACAGCGAATGGGCCCGGTGCTCCGTGTTCACTCATGACCAGAGCAGTCGTGTGTAGGGAGCCGGCCCGTGTGCTCTGGGTGAAGAGGGTGGGGTTGCAGGGTGTACTGCCTCCCGCTTGCCTCCTGCATCTGCCCGTGGAAGAGCCCTTACGTTTCCAGCCCCCTCTCCCTTCCTGGGCGTGCTGGCTGGGCCAGGTCACAGATGTCGTCAGCATCCGTCTCCTTGGCTAGGCAAGTGGACATGGTGAGTGAAACCCCGTTCTTCTCTGTGAGTGCCATTCCCGTGTGTGCTGGCGGTGAGCCTCCCGTGGGCCCCTTGGCGTCTCCTGACTTTCAGCCCTGGAGCGGTGCCTGCCCGTTTCTCTGGCTGTTCCGACAGTTCCCACCAAGCGCTTCAGAGAACGTGTCTCCCCGCGAGTGTTTGTCAGCGGATATCTAAACCATCACATTGGACCTTGAGCTGTCTGTCTTTCTGGGTGCATCTTGAAGGAGATAAACTCTCTAGACCAGCCTCTGTTGTACTTGCCATGCGGTATGAATTCACCCTCCCGTGAGGCCATCTATTTCCTTTGGAGGGTCCCCTGTGCCCACTTTGAGGGCTTGGCTGGGGTGGTCTGCCCTCTGTTTAGAGGTGGGCTCCCCGTGGCCTAAAGGAAGTCACAGCCCCAGCCCTGCCTCAGGAGAAAGAGCATCCCTGTGGAACTTGACCTTTCCTTTGAGCCCAGAACTGGCATATGCATTGTGAGGAGTGGGAAACTTTAGGAAGCCAAGCTAAAAACATGTGGGCCCTGGAGTCCTTGCCATAACTCACAACCTGGAGGGGTGGCCTCTCTGAAAAGGAAGCCACCTTGCAGGGAATACCAGTCTGTGAGGGACAGCAGGGCTCTGGCTGTGGGTGGAGACCACTTTGTCTCAAGAGCGTATTGTGCATGAGGCGTCATTACTGCTTGATATTTGGTTATATAAACCAGGAAATCTACCCCAATTTGAATTGGGTTTTCTGTCCCTGACTACAAGATGAGATGTGAGGATTTTTTAGCTTCTCCAAAATGTCTACGTTAAAGCTTTCCTTGTGGTGTAAGATTGGTCCATCTTGAGGTGATATTTTTGTCTGATAGACCCTTTCATGTGTATCCACGGGAAAAAAAAAAAAAAAAGAAAGAAAATCTTTGCCAAAGAGGAGTAAGCCTTTTCAGTCATTCCATCCATAAAATTGCAGCAAATATTTTAAAAAGTAACTTTGTCAATGTAATTGGTCATAATCTTTACGACGATGTACATACTCTGCACAAAAACAGCCATGCTGCAATGATCTCTTTGGGGTCCATAGAGAACATAAGCTGGGCAAATAAGCTCATCCTCTTGTGCTTAAGGAACGTGGGTCCTACTGATTTAGCTTGGCACCGACCGACAGGGTCCATGTTGGCAGTGTACACGGTGGTGAAGAGTGCGGGCTCTGGAGTCCCACCTGCTGGGCAGCCCAGGGCCAGTTGATTTGACTTCAGTCTATGGCAGTCCTTTGTCCCTAGGAGAGGGACAGATGCAAGTAACTCTGTGGGACTGTCCTGACGTTTGAAGGAATTGATGGCCGTATAGCATGTAGAACAGTGTGCCGTAAGTGCTCAGTGAGTGTTGACTGTGTCATGAAGTCACAGTGGAGCCCAGTTCGCACCATCCTCTGTTGGGTGCAATCAAGCGACTCTCTGAGTTCCCATAACCTAGGTATTTATTATTTCTACTCTTACTTGTGTATCTGTTTTGCTACTTATTTCCAAAATGTTTTCACCTGAGTTAACCACAAAAGACAAGGCTAAAAATACTGATAGACAATTAGAGCAAACAAGTGTGGCAACTACGAAGGTTCGCATGATTCTTTGGGCATACAATTTGACAGAGTTTCCTTTTTACCAAGTCAACGAAAACCAGAAAATACAGGACCTCACATGATCACCTTATGGGCTGGACTTGGCATACTTGTTTTTCAGTGAAGAAAGTATTGTCCTTAGCGCTAAATCACGATGTTCTCCTGGTAGACTTTACAGCAAGGGTTCGAGGCTGTGCCAGATGTAAGAGTTGTACAGATACAGAAGTGTTTTCATGAGTGCGTCTTTCAGTAGACCGTGAAAGACATGGAAAGCAGAATGTACAGACCTGACCTACAGGAGGCCACAGTGACCTCCTCCAGTATTTCCATGTTGTCTCCATGACCAGAGGAGAGGTGTGGGTTCAGGAGCCATGTCTGCCTGACTTTGCCTCATGCCCTAACCTGCTGTAGTTTAGTGTTTGTGGGTTGAATATCCTGTGGACATCTCAGGTTTCTTAGCTCTTCCGTATCTTCATACTTGCATAGACATGCCCAGTGAACATGTCTTAGTCAAAGATGAGGGACTGTGTTGTCCAAATGTGACCCCAGGCGAATGCGGTCATCGTGGGTATGGTCTCCAACCCCAAGGCCACTTCCTGTCTCTGTCCTCCCCCCACATTTTGGGGAGTGGTACTCAGTCTCCATTAAGAGCTTAGAAGCCATTGTAGTAACTTTCCTGACCCTGTGACGTCGGCTAGGTAACTCTCCCTGTGCATCTACTATTATAGTAAACCTCAGGTTGCACTGTGATTAACCCTTTACTTCCCTTTCAGAATGACAGCTTTTGAAGGAGGATGCTGGTCTCATGCGTCCTTGCCTCTCCATCTATCTAGCTATCTGTGACGGTGCCTGAAAGTGCAATGGGGGGACCCAGCCTGGCACAACGAGTGTCCCAGATCTGACCTTATGTCTCTTTCTCTTCCTTCGCCCCCATGGCTCCTCCCATGGCTTTTGAGGCTCTGTTGTCAGATCCCGTCACTGCTTGGTTTCCTCTTTCCTGACTTGGCCATGAGCAGAATGATTCCAGGCTTCTGCCCACACTTAACCATTGTTTCTTTTGTGTGCTGTCCTCGATTTATCCTTTCAGGTCTCCGTGAACTGCAGCTTCCCCGTTGACGGGTTCTTTCGATGCTGGAAGCAAGTTATCCCTGTGGTTCTTGGTGCCTCTCTTAGGGATTATTTCATGGAAGACCATGCTTTGTGCTCCTCATGCTTCCATGTGCCAGCTGCCCAGCTCTGTCCATGGTGTGGAGGAGAAGCAGTGCACAGGGGGGATCTGGACCCCCCCCTCCCCGCCGCGGTTTACAGAGAGTTTTAGGTCCTGTCGCTCAATAGATGTTTGAGTAAGCGAATCCACAACCAGTTACCTCCTTGGTGCCCTGCAGGAGAGGCTCCATCCTCTTTCTCAGAGGGTATGATGCTGACCAAGCTGGGGAATTTACAAACACATCAGTCGATTGGTTTATCTTTTTCATTTGACAAAATAGTGAAACTTTTGGCTCTTCGAAAATAATTTCCATTTTTCTGACATTCTTTGTAGTTGGCAGTTTCTGAACAAAACTTTTGAGCATCTGTTTGCTGACACTTAAGTGTGGAATATATATAGTGTGATAACTTAGAGTTTTTCATAAACAGTTAAATATTGCTTCTTCAAACTTCCATTGTGGCTATTTTAGTGAAACATTCCTGGCTGTATGATCTAACGTTCTAGGTCATCGCTGTCATTAGATTCAAAAGTTTTGTTTTTGTTGCGAAAGACGGATCGTATAGGTCTTTCGAGCCACCGAACGGTATTTTTTAGCGTTCAATTTATCCACTTGTTTCTCTAATGATATTTTATTAACAGTCACGGCCCTCATTGAAAACAAAAACTTCTTTTGTGTGTAACTAGTGCCAGCAGTTTCACCTCTGGGAACATATCCTAAGAAAATAGTCATGGATTTATAGGAAATCAGCTAAGCGATGTTCACTCCAGCTTCGTTTCATGGTCAAATGTTGGAAAACAGGAATACTAAGACATTAGATAGATTCGCTATATTACCGTCGCGGGACAGAAAAGTCAACACCCGTTAAGACGAAAGTGAGTACTTGGAACCACAGAAAGGCGTCCGTGGCACGTCAAGTGAAGAAGGCGGATTAGGAGGAGTGGGGACACCGTCGCCCCGTGTCCCCGAGGCGTCCCTGGCCTGAGCAGAGAAAAAGGATGGGAAGGGCGCGCAGCGGCCCCGCTGGGGGGCCCCGCCTCACCCCTTCTCAGCTCTGGTGTCCTGAGAGGGGCGGCTGCCCACTGCGATCTACGATCTACGCCGCAGACCCGCCCGACTCGGTGAGCCCTCCGGGTCGCTGTCCTCGCCCCGCGTTGCTCTGCTCAAGCCGGACCCCTCTGCCCGGTTCCAGGCTGGGCCGTGTCCTGCCGTCGGGGCCTCAGCTCGGCCCCTGCCCCTGTGCTCCCGGACCCAGCGGTCACCCCTCCCCGCACGGCGCCCTGTCAGGGAGTGCTCCCTAGTTCCTGTCCGACGTGCTGTGAGTTCTTTATTTTGGGGTGTTTGTCCCCGGCTTGTCACAACCACCAGTGCCGAGTCCGTGCAGAGCGCGTGACACGCGGACCCGTCTTCCCTGCTCTGGTCCCGGGAGGTCGGCGCCCGCACGTGGTGCATGAGGAGACCGGGCAGGGAGGGCAGGCGACGTGCCGAGGGTCACGTGTGGTGTGGCGGAGCCGGGGAGCTGGGCGCTTCCCGCGTGCCTCTGCTGGAATATCAGCTCCGCGAAGGTAGGGGGTGTGTGAGGGGACGGGAATGTGTGAGGGGACAGGGGTGTATGAGGGGATGAGGTCACAGTGTGAGAGGACGGGGTTGCAGTGTGAGGGGACGGGAGTGTGTGAGGGGACGGGAGTGTGTGAGGGGACAAGGTCATAGTGTGATGGGACGGGGTCGCAGTGTGAGGGGACGGGAGTGTGTGAGGGGACAGGAGTGTGTGAAGTGACGGGGGTGTGTGAGGGGACGGCAGTGTGTGAGGGGACAGGGGTGTATGAGGGGACAAGGTCACAGTGTGAGGGGACGGGGTCGCAGTGTGCAGGGACGGGGTTACAGTGTGACGGGATGGGAGTGTGTGAGGGGACGGGAGTGCGTGAGGGGACGAGGTCACAGTGTGAGGGGATGGGAGTGTGTGAGGGGTTTGGGGTGTGTGAGGGGACAGGATTGGAAGGGACAAGGTCCTGTGAATTTTGGTCACCGCGGTGTCCCGAGCCCCTAACATGCCCTGTCCCCTGCTGCTCCTTCCGTGTTTGTTGACAGGTGAATACTGATCAGAGCTCCGACTGTCGTCCGTGATGCCGCCTGGGTTGATGATCTCTTGGTTTCTCTTTTTCTGATTGTATCAGAATGCGTTTGGCCTCGGGTGAAAGTCCCACACAGAATGACTGAAACAGGACGTGTCTCTCTCTTGTCACAAGGGGTGGCAGGCAGCATGTCACCAGGGATCGTGCTTTGTGCCTGTCCTGTTTGGGGTCTTCACTGTGTAGGTCTGAGCCTGAATGGTGAAGGTGGCCGTCACTCCCAGGTGTGACCACAGCTGGTGGGAGGAGAGGACTGGCCCCCCCGTTGGGGACCCCGCCAACCGCTGTCACAAAGTGACAGTGTTCGTTAGCTCTGTGGCAGAGCTTGGCTTCTAGGTCAGGTCAGAACAGGGTTCTGGATCAGTGAGTTCTTTCCCCAGACCGGGGGTTCTGGACCCAGCTTCTCTCTGTGGCTCTGCTGTCCTCACTCGAGGCTTCCAGGGTCTCTGTGCTCATGTAACCAGGAGAGCGAGGCACCCGGAGGACCTCGTGGGGCACAGCTGGGGGGCAGGGCCTCAGACCACCTGCCGCCTCTCTTTCCCCTTGGCCTCTGTCACCTGCCAGGTCGCTTGCAAGGTTGGTGGTGGGTGCAGAGACCTGCAGGTCCAGAAAGAGGAGGAAGTTTTTGTGATCAGCTGACCACTTCTGAGACCCCTTCCTTGCTTCATTTTACTGACTGAAGAGATCTTGCCTGGAGGGTTTCCAGAAGATTTGACCTCTTCTCCAGGCCCCTCTGGACTAGTTACTGGAGAGAATGACAGGGCCATCACTTGGATTAACATCAACCCTACCCATCGTGGGGTGGGCTGCACCTGGCTGCTATGAGGCTACATGGGGGAGGTTGGGGGAGGAAGCTGGTTTCCCCCAGAAACCAGGAAGGCGGGTGGCTGTTCCGTGTTCTATGCACAGCCTCAAATACACCGCTCTTCTGACTCGATAGCTTCTCCACATAACACTTGCATCGTAGAATAGTGTCTTAGAGGAGTTCTCGATGCATCTGTCCAGTAAAAGATTGCAAGTAGGGAACGATAGGACCCCTGTGAAAAGCCACTAACGCCACAGGACCTAGCCCGTCATTGGTCAGCGATCATATGTTCGTTCAACAGTGGATTTACCAGTTAGAGTTCTCTGCTCTCAAGTACCGGAAATAAACCCCTGCTAATTTAAGCAGGAGAGAATCCACTGGAAGGACCTGGACCGGTTTACAGACCTAAGAAAAGCTGAGAATCAGGCTTCAGGAAGACAGGAGCCTTGGCTGCTCACTAGCAGGATCTGTGGGACCCCATCACAGCCTAGTTGTCAGGATGGAGCTTCCGTGCAGCTACCCTGGGGCACATGCAGGCCCCTGGATTGGGGTGGCCGCGGACCATGCGGAACGCCGGCCAGGCAAGTGCATCTTGTCCTATTCTTTGTGCCAAGGAGAAGACCTGGCCTTTGCCCATAAATCACCGGAGTCCAAACTGCGGAGAAGGTGAGACCCCTAAGATCTTGTACTGCTTACAACACACAGCTACATAGGTACCTTGGGTCGAATGAGGGTCCACAGTGTGACCACGTGAGCAGTGTCACTAAGGACGCCTTGGATTACTGTCAGCAGTGCACAGTCTCTTCCTTTGGCTCTGCCTGTGAGCTTTCGTTCCAGCACTTTAGAATTTCCCTTTATTTTATTTTATTTTATGCATTTTTTTAATGTTTATTCATTTTTGAGAGACAGAGACAGAGTGCGAGTGGGGGAGAGGCAGAGAGAGAGAGACACACACACACAGAATCCGAAGCAGGTTCCAGGCTCTGAGCTGTCAGCACAGAGCCCGACCCGGGGCTGGAACACATGAACCACGAAATCATGCCCTGAGCTGAAGTCGGACACTTAGCCAACTGAGCCACCCAGGGGCCCCAGAGTTTCCCTCTATTTTAGATGTAGGCTATTCTTTGTAAAGTATGTAGGATTTTCTCGGGGAGCAAGAACAGGGAGAACCCAGGGGCCAGTGTCTTATCGTCAACCTCAGTCACGTGTTTGCTTGGCTGCCGATGCGGTTATCTCTTACATTTCTACCACTTTTTGAAACCTCTACTGTGATGTAGGCTCTCCTCTCCCTTAGCTGGTGGAGAAATTGGAGGCTAGCTGGGTGACATTCATACATTCTCTTTTCTTTTTCCAGTCACTGGATAATTTAGGATAAACACTTAGAAATTTTAGAGAAGCACATATTAATGACTTAAAAGTTACCAATAATTCCATGACCTAGAAACAATCATTGTTTTTGTCTTACATGCTTCCTTCCCATCTTATTATTTTTTAACTTTATTTTTTTCCAAGTTTATGTATTTATTTTGAGAGAGGGAGAGAGGGAGGGGTAGAAGAGACAGTGGGGGAGGGGCAGAGAGAGAATGAGAGAGAGAGAATCCCAGGCAGGCTCTGCACTGTCAGCACAGAGTCTTGATGTGGGGCTCAAACTCATGAATGGTGAGATCATGATCTGAGCCAAGGTTAAGAGACGCTTAACCCACTGGGCCACCCAGGTGCCCCTATCTTGCTGTTTTTTAAATCAAAATTGGGAGCTATAGCATGTTTTTCACTTCATACTCTTTTCTGAGACTGTGCCCATATTTTCAAAACATTTTTTGAGTTGATTTTATTTGAAGTGTAGTAATCCAGTGTGCAGTGTTATTCAGATATTCCCCTGTTGTTAAAGTGGCTTCCCAAAATTTTTGGCCATTATGTTGCAGTTCATAGCTTTCTGATCTTTTCTGGAAATCTAGGTAATTTTCCTCTAGTAAATTCCCAGAAAATGAATGATTGGATTAAAGGGTGTACGTAGTTGATTCAGGCTGCTGTGACAGATTACCACAAGCTAGTGGTTTAAAATAGACGTGTGTCCTGTTGCATTTCTGGGGACCAGAAGTCCGAGATGGAGGCATCCCCGAGCTGTGCGCCCTGCACAGACCCCCTCACTCTGGTCCCTGCCTCTGTCTTCATGTGGCTTCTTGTCTGTGACTCCTGTCTCTCTCCAGTCTCTCTCTTTGAGGGACTCTTGTCATTGGATCTGGAACCCACCCAGATGACCCAGGAGTGTTGCCTCATCTTAGGGTCCCCAGTGTAATCACACCCTCAGAGATGTGCTTCTAAATGAGGGCAGGCTACCAGTTTCCAGCCAGTGGAGCCTCCTCCCTGCAGAGCCGAGTACCCCCACGAGCATGGGCCTGAGTGCTCAGCACATTCTGGGGAAAGGGGGCAAGCATGTGCTGACTGTGGCTCAGGACAGGGCCGTGCAAGTTTAAGAGCCCTGAGAGCCAAGGGAAGGAACATCAGAAAAGCTCAGTGCTCACCATGCTGAGCTTGGTAGCACGTTGATCTCATCCTTAATGGGCTAATATCCTTCATATATAAAGATTATTTTCATGGGTGCATAAAAATGGGCGAGGATTAGCAGGAAGTCAATAAAGGAGTTCATGGTGTCAGTAAGCATTCAAGAATGGTCAAACTCACTAGTAAAAGGTCACAAAAAGGTAAATTCAAAATCACTCTTTTAAACTTGCAAAATAGGTTATTATTTTAAAAATAATGAATGGCCACACATTTTCAATATTTGATTATCAGGCATCTGAGCATGAGCCCATTAGTTTGTATGCCTTCGACTTTCCCAAAATACCCCCGTGGGGCATTTTTATCTGCCAAGTGTGCCGTCCCTAACGCTCGCTTTCCCCTGCGCGCCACAGCTGATCAGAGAACACTGTGTTCCGACTTTATAATGAAATGTAGATTTCCTGTTTCAAAAGGCTGAATGGGATAGCATTTTTTTAAGAAGAATTCAAGCTGGCTAAATTTAGTGTCTGAAAAATGTCCAGCCCCAAAATAGACCTTTTCTGAACTGTCGGACGGGCTGCACTGTCTTGATGGACAAGGTGAGCCGGCGAAGGTGCTGGAGCCTGGAAGTTCGGTCCTCCCGGAACCTCAGCCGGCAGACAGGTGCTGTTAGCGATGCTGATGGTGTCCCGGCCACCGCGCCCTGGAAGGATCTGTGTGCTGTGCAGTCTTGTCCCTTCCCATAGTTTGTGACACAAATGTCTGGTGGGATACAAGCTCCTGGCTGTTTCTGGTTCCTGTTCAGGGGTCTCTCTCCTGCCCCATTCTTTAACTTGCCAGCTCAGCGTCCTCCCTACTCGTTCTTGCTGCTTTCTCTTGTGAAGACTTTTAAAAAGGAACTCTAAGGTTTAAAACACACCAGCTCTTTTCTGGATTTCCTAACTCACTCCTGATCTTTAGGGCAAGTTTAAAATTTGCTTCATCTGACATTCTCGAGCTTCTTATTTCCTCCCGATGCACTTCACTCACTGGCCGTCCTTTGTGAAACGCGTTGTGTCGAGTCATGTGCTGCAGTCAGAGAGGATCGTGAGGCCCGGTCCTTGCCTTCCAGAGGCTCCCAGTCTGGTGGGAGCCATGGAAACGGAATGGCACTCAGCAATGGCATCTGATGCAGACAGCTGGTGCAGGGACCCCAGGGGGTCAGGTGCGCGTGGGGCCTGCTGAGCATCTGTCTGGGATGCGTCTGGTGTGGTCGTGCGGGAACGTGGGCTGAGGCTGCAGGTGTGTGCCCAGAGCCGTGCTTCCTGCCAGTCTTCCTGCTTTCACACTTTGGGCCTGTTCATTCAGCAAGAAACACAGCGGATGCCACTGTAAGGGGGACTGGATCTCCTTTTGAAGTGTATGAGTGGGGGGCTGCAGTGGTGGCCATCAAGCGTGGGATCCATAAAGACCCACCCAGCCTCTGGCAGCGGACCCTGAAGGGTCAGGCAGATGTGGAGTTTGATGGGTGGCAGGTACCTCAGGACTAAGCCTCTGGAGTGGGATGCTGGCTGGCTGGGTCCCCTCGTCCCACAGCCCAGAGTCGCCCCACTGTTGGCCTCTCTGCATGCGGCCTGCCTCTTGGGCTTCTCAGGACAGTCTTCCTCTCGAATTTTGCATTTCTTTGTTCAAGGAGACTCCTGCTTACCTTGTTTCTCAAGGTTATTTTTAGAAATATAGGCAAAAGCCATAGTCACTCCACTCTGATTGTCTTCTCCTGAGCCCCCACCTTAGAAGAGCACAGACTGCAAGCTGAGAGCGCGTGTTTAACTTGACTTATCTGGGTCAAGTGTTATCGTGCCTCTCTTGCAAACATGCAAACAGTGTCTTCGGAAAGTTGGAGTCCTTTACAGTGTGGGACACAAACCAGAAAACTTAGTCCGGGAGCAGGGGTGTAGCCGAGGACCTGTGACTGCAGTGGGGAGAGGTTTCCCTATGTGCTGCATCGTTCCCCCGTGGGTCAGAGTAGGGACTTGACATGTGCCTCTCGGGAGGAACAGTGAGTGACAGCAGGGCATATTAGGCTCAGTGTTTTTTCCTTTTTTTAATTTGAGTATAGTTGACACGCAATGTTAATTAGCTTCCGATGTACAACATAGTTATTGGACAGCTGTATGTCACGCTGTGCCCACCTCAAGTGCAGCTGAATCTGTCAGCATAGATGTTCCAGGGTCACTGACTGTGTTCCCCGTGCTGTGCCTTTCCGCCCCCCCTCCCTAACTTACTCATTCCAGAACTGGAAGCCTGTACCGCCCACTCCTCTTCATCCATTTTGTTCATCCCCTCAACCACCTGCCCTCTGGCAACCATCAGTTTGTTCTCTGTATTTGTAGGCCGATTCTGCTTTTTGATTGTTCAGTTCTTTTTTTTTTTTTTTTTTTTTAAGATTCCACATATGTGTAAAATTGTATATTTGTGTTCCTTAGACTTAGTGAGCAGAATACACTCCAGGTCCATCCATGTTGTTGCAGATGCCAAGACATCATCCTTTTTTATGGCTGAGACATATTCCATTGTGTGTGTGCATGTATATCATACGTTTATCCATTCATCTAGTGATGGATGGTTGGGCTGCCTCCATATCTTGGCTATTGTAAATCATGCTGCTATAAACATAGGGGTTGTGTATCTTTTTGAATTACCGTTTTTGTTTTCTTTGGGCAGATACCAAGTAGTGGAATTGCTGGATCATGGGGCATTTCTGTTTTTAATTCTGAGGAATCTCCATACTATTCTCCAGAGCGGCTGCACCAGTTTGCATTCCCACCAACAGTGCACGAGGGTTCCCCTTTCTCCACAGTCTCATCAACACCTGTTGTTTCTTGCGTTGTTGATTGTAGTCATTCTGACAGGTGTGAGGTGGTGTCTCATTGTGGTTTTGATTTGCGTTTCCCTGATGATGAGTGATGTCGAGTGTCTTTTCGTGTGTCTGTTGTCCATCTGTTTGTCTTCTTTGGAAAAGTGTCTATTCATGTCCTCTGTCCATTTTTTAATTGGATTATTATTTTGGGGTATTGAGACGGATGAGTTCTTTATATATTTTAAATATCAACCACTTATTGGATGTATCATTTGCAGATATCTTCTATCCAGTTGGTTACTTTTTCATTGTTGGTTTCCTTTGCTGTGCATAAGGTTTTTATTTTGGTGTAGTCACAGTAGTCGAATTTTGCTTTTGTTTCCCTTGCCAAAGGGACATGTCTAGAAAAATGTTGCTACAGTTGATGTCAGAGAAATTACTGCCTCTGCTCTCTTTAGAAGTGTTATGACTTCGGGTCTCACATTTAGGTCTTTAAATCCATTTTGAGTTTGTGTATCATATAAGAAAGTGGTCCAGTTTCATTTTCCTACATGTTGCTGTCTTGTTTTCCCAATATCACGCGTTGAAGAGACAGTCTTTTCCCATTGGATAATCTTTACTGCTTTGTCAAAGACTAATTGACCATGGAAGCGTGGGATGATTTCCTGGCTCTCTGTTCTATTCCATTGATTTATGTGACTGTTTCTCTACCAGGGACATAGTGTTTTGTTCACTACAGCTTTGCAGTATTTCTTGAAGTCTGTCATTGTTTTCTTCTTGTTTTTTTTTTTTTTTTTTTTTTTTTTTAA